>NC_080662.1:1252500-1528870 GCF_027579445.1 Ammospiza nelsoni
CTGGGGCTGCCCTCGTCCCTCATCATCATCGAGGTCGTGCCCTTCCTCGTGCTGGCCGTGGGCGCCGACAACATCTTCATCTTCGTGCAGGAGCTGCAGGTGGGCACGGGGGGCACCGGGGGGCACGGGGGGCACCGGGGGGCATCGGGGGGCACCGGGGAACCGGGGAATGGGGGTGTCATTGGGGATGGGGGCACCGGGGGCCTGGAGGGCACTGGGGGCATCAGGGGTGGGGGCACATTTCAGGACAGGCATCCCCACGGGGCAAGGCTGGCATTTGTGGGCATGGGGGAATTTGGCATCCGGGGGTGCCCCCTGGGTGTTCCCTGGGTCTGGGGGTGCCCCCGGGTGCCCCTGACCCCCCTGTGGCAGCAGCAGTCGCATCGGGAGCCGGGCGAGACGCGGGAGCAGCACCTGGGGCGGGTGCTGGCACAGGTGGCACCGAGCATGCTGCTCTGCAGCCTCTCCGAGACCATCTGCTTCCTGTTCGGTGAGGAGGGGGCACCGCGGGCACCGGGGGCAAAGGGGGCACGGGGACATGGGGGGCACAGGGAGCGCAGGGTGGGCACAGGGATATGGGGCAGGCAGGGGGTACAGGGAATGGGGGGCACAGGGAATGGGGGGCACTGGGTGGGCACAGGGACACGAGGGACATGGGGGGCACAGAGGGCACCGGGGATACAGGGACACAGCGGGCACGGGGGGCACGGGGACATGGGGGGCACGGGGGCGGGCACAGGGACACGGGGGACGAGGGGCACGGGCCGGGGGGTGTGGTGCGGTCTGGGGGGCTGGCACGGGGTCCTGGTGACACCAAGGGGGACCCGGGGGTGTCCCAGTGACCCGGGGGGTGCCAGGGATGTCCCGGTGACCCGGGTGGTGCCCGGGCCCCGCAGGTGCCCTCTCGTCCATGCCCGCCGTGCGCACGTTCGCCCTGACGGCCGCGCTCGCCATCGCGCTGGACTTCGTGCTGCAGATGTCGGGCTTTGTGGCGCTGGTGGCGCTCGACAGGCGGCGACAGGAGGTGGCACCGGGGGGGCACCGCGGGGCGAGGGGAAGGGGCACGGGCCGGGCGCGAGGGGCGGGCACAGGGTGGGCACGGGGACCCCAGGGTTGGTGAGAGGGTCCCTACAGTGGGTGAGAAGTCCCCAAGGTGGGCATGGAGACCCCGGGGCGGGCACGGGGTGGGCAGGGGGATCCCAAGGTGGGTGTGAGGATCCCCAGGGTGGGTGAGAATGTCCCTAGGGTGGGCACAGGGTGCCCACGAAGCCCCCGGGGTGGGCGTAAGGATGCCCAGGGTGGGTGAGGGTCCCTGGGCCGGGTGAGGGGTCCCCATGCGGTGCCCAGGCTGGGCAGGGCACACCCACAGGGCACGGGGGGTGCTGCGGAGGAGCCGTGCCAACCCTGCTGTGCCAACCTCCCCGTGCCAACCCCGCCGTGCCCCCAGGCCGGGCGCTTCGACCTCTGCTGCTGCTGCGGGACGGGCAAGGGGGGCACGGCCGGGGCGGGCCGGGGGCTGCTGCGCCCCTTCCTGGAGCGCTGCTACACCCCCGTGCTGCTGCACCCCCTCGTGAGACCTGCCGTGGTGAGGGCACGGGGGGCACGGGGGGCATGGGGGGAATTGGGGGAATTGAGGGCATGGGGGCATTGGGGGCATGGGGGGGCATTGGGGGAATTGAGGGCATGAGGGGCACAGGGGGCACAGGGGGCATGGGAGGAATTGGGGACATGGGGGGCACGGGGGGCACAGGGGGCATGGGAGCAGGGGGAGGCATTGGGGGCACGGGGGGCATTGGGGGACACTGGGGGACATGGGGGCATTGGGGGCATGGGAACAAGGGGGGCATTGGGGGCATGGGGGACATTGGGGGCATGGGGGACATGGGGGGCAGGGAGGCACTGGGGAGACCGGAGGGATTTGGTGTTTTGGGGTGACACCAGAGTTCTGTCAGGGGTTTTGGGGGTCTCGGGGGGTTCTCTGAGGTTTTGGGGGTGACACAAGGGGCCGTGGGGGGGTTTGGGGTCCCAGGGGGGGTCTCTGGGGGGTTTTGGTGCCCGGGTCCCTGAGCAGAGCCCCCTCCCCCAGGTGCTGCTGTTCCTGTTCCTGGCCTGCGCCGGGCTCTTCCTGCTCTTCCACGTGTCCGTGGGGCTGGACCAGGAGCTGGCGCTGCCCGAGGTGGGCACAGGGGTGGCACGGCCCCGTATGGGGCCACACGGGGAGACCGGGACCCCTCTCTGCCCCTCAGTGTCCCTTTGGGCCCCTGTGCCCCTTTTCCTCCTCTGTGCCCCTTCGAGCCCCCTCTGCGCCCTCTGGGGTGCCCCTCGGGTGCCCCCTCTGATGCCAGCCGTCCCCAGGACTCGTACCTGCTCGAGTACTACTCGGCCATGAACCGCTACCTGGCCGTGGGCGTCCCCACCTACTTTGTCACCACGGGCGGCTACAACTTCTCCTCGGAGAACGGCACCAACGCCATCTGCTCCAGCTCGGGCTGCGACACCAACTCGCTGACGCAGAGCATCCAGCTGGCCACGCGCTACGCCAACGTGTGAGTGCCCATCCGCGGGCGCCCCCGGAGCCCGGCTGGCAGCGCCCGGCCCGTGCCAGCCCCTCCTGTGCGCCCTCCGCAGGTCCTACCTGGCCATCCCGGCCACCTCGTGGCTGGACGATTTCCTGGACTGGCTGAACCCCATGGTGCGCTGCTGCCGCGTCCACCAGAGCGGGGAGCACCAGGGCCAGTTCTGCCCCTCCACCAGCAGTGAGTGCGGCCGGGGGCACCGGGGGGCACCGGGGGGCCAGGGCGTGGCAACTGGGTGCTCGTGGGGTGGCCATTGAGTGCCCACCATCGGGGCCAGGGGGTGCCCATTGGGTGCTCATCGTGGTGGTCATTGAGTGCCCACCATGGGGGCCATTGGGTGCCCATTGGGTGCTCATCATGGCAGCCACTGGGTGCTCATCACGGTGGTCATTGAGTGCTCATCATGGTGGCTGTTGGGTGACCATTGGGTGCTCATCACGGTGGTCATTGGGTGGCCACTGGGTGCTCATCTTGGCGGCCATTGAGTGCCCACCATGGTGGCTGTTGGGTGACCATTGGGTGCTCATCATGGCGGCCATTGAGTGCCCACCATGGTGGCGGTTGGGTGACCATTGGGTGCTCATCATGGTGGTCATTGAGTGCCCATTGGGTTGTCATGGGGTGGCCATTGAGTGCCCACCATGGAGGGGTTCTTGGGTATCCATTGAGTGTCCACCACCATGGCAAATGAGTGCCCACCCTGGTGGCTGTTGGGTGGCCACTGGGTGCCACCTTGGGGACTCGGGGGTGTCCATTGGGTGCTCATCATGCTGGTCATTGAGTGCTCATCATGGTGGCCATTGGGTGGTCATGGGGTGGCCATTGGGTGCCCACCATGGGGGCCATTGGGTACTAATGATGACTATTGGGTGCCCATTGAATGCCCACTGGCTGTCCATTGGGTGTCCATTGGGTGCCCACCACAGTGGTCATTTGGCATCTACTGTGATGCCCACTGGGTGCCAGTTTGGTGCCTGCTGTGATGGCCACCATGTGCCCTTTGTGTGCCTGTGGTGGTGCCCAGCGGGGTGAGCGGTGTCCAGTGCCCGCACTGACTCCGTGTGTGCCCACACTGACCCCGTGTGTGCCCACAGCTGACCCCAGCTGCATTCTGGGGCAGTGCCTGAAGCGGCTGCGCCGCCCCACGGACGAGGAGTTCCAGCGATTCCTGCCCTGGTTCCTGCAGGACCGGCCCTCCCTGCATTGCCCCAAGGGGTGAGTGGCACCATGGTGGCACCGCCCTGGCACTGCCCTGGGTATCCCCTGACCCTGTGTCCCCTCTGGCTGTCCTGGCTGTCCCCTGGGTGTCCCCCATGTCCCCTGACCCCCCCTGTCCCCGCAGTGGCCTGGGCGCCTACGACACCTCGGTGAGCATGGACGACAATGGCACCATCCTGGGTGAGTGAGGGTGGCACGGGCACAGGGGCTGGGGTGACCACTGAGCCCTGGAGTGACCACTGACCACTGCAGACCACCCTGTGGTGCCCATTAGTCCCAGAGTGACCACTGTCCCCATGGTGCCCACTGTCCTGTAGTCACCACTGCCCACAAGGGTGCCCACTGCCCCCCTGGTGCTCACTTCCCCTGTGGTGCCTGCTGTCCCCATGGTGCCCACCGCCCTGTGGTGACGGTGCCCCCGCGGTGCCCACTACCCCCAGAGTGCCCACTGCCCCCATGATACCCATTGCCCTGTGGTACCCACTGTCCCCAAGTGCCCGCTGTCCCTGTGGTGCCCACTTCCCCATGGTGCCCACTGTCCCCAAGTGCCCACTTCCCCATAGTGCCCACTGTCCCCGCGGTGCCTGCTGCCCCTGTGGTGCCCACTGCCGTCATGGTGCCCACTGCCCCCAGAGTGCCCACTGCCCCCAGAGTGCCTGCTGTCCCTGGACTCACCACTGCCCCCATGGTGCCCGCTGTCCCTGTGGTGCCCATTGTCCCCAAGTGCCCGCTGCCCCATGGTCCCCACCGCCCCCGTGGTGCCCACCACCCCGTGCTGACATTGCCCCCGTGGCGCCCACTGCCCCGTGGTGCCCGCCGCCGGGTGCTGACGCTGCCGTGCCCGCAGCCACCCGGTTCATGGCGTACCAGCGCCCGCTGCGCACGTCCCAGGAGTACACGGATGCCCTGCGCGCCGCCCGCGCCCTGGCAGAGTACATCACGACCACCCTGCGCGCCGTGCCCGGCACCGACCCCGCCTTCCGCGTCTTCCCCTACACGTGAGTGGCGCTGCCAGCCCGGGGGGGACGGGGGTGCCCGGTGAGGGAGGGCAGGTAGCGGTGCCCAGGTCAGGGTGCCCGGTCTGGGGTGCTGGGGGTGCCCCAGTGCCCCTGTTGGGGGTCATGAGTTGGCGCCCCAGTGAAGGGTGCCCATTCCAGAGTGTTGGGGGTGCCCCAGTGCCCTTGTTGGGTGCCCATACCAGGATACCCAGTGCCCATTTTGGGTGCCCAGTGCCCATTTCAGGGTGCCCGGGGCCCATTTTGGGATACTGTGTGCCCATCCCCGGGTGCCCAATGCCCAATTTGGGGTGCCCAGTGCCCATTTTGGGATCCCGGTGCCCATTTTGGGACACCTGGTGCCCATTTTGGGGTGGCCGGTTCCCCTCCCCGGGTGCCCGGTGCCCCAGCCCGTGCCAGCGCGGTGCCACCCCGCAGGGTGACGTACGTGTACTACGAGCAGTACCTGACGGTGGTGCCCGAGGGGCTGCTGACGCTGGCACTGTGCCTGGTGCCCACCTTCGCCGTGTCCTTCCTGCTGCTGGGCATGGACGGGCGCTCCAGCCTGGCCACGCTGCTGACCATCGCCATGGCACTGCTGGGCACCGTGGGCTGCATGGCGCTCTGGGCAGTGCCCTACAATGCCGTGGCACTCATCAACCTGGTGGCGGTGCGGGCACGGGGACAGCGGGACATGGGGCATGGCACGGGGGGTGGCATGGGGATGTGGGGCACAGGGGACAGTGGGGACATGGGGGCATGGGGGGGTGGCACAGGAACATGGGGTGGCACGGAGACACACAGGGCACATTGAGTGGCATGGGGAGGGGGGGTGGCATAGAGACCTGGGGTGGCACAGGGACATGGGGCACAGGGCACGGGGGTGGCACAGGGGACAGCAGGACACAGGGCATGTGGGGTGGCACAGGGATGTGGGGCACATTGGGTGGCACGGGGACACAAGGCACCTTGGGTGGCATGGGGATTTGGGGTGGCACAGGGACACGGGGGATATGGAGTGGCACTGAGCATGTGAGGTGGCACATGGGGTGGCTTTGTGGGCACAGGGGGTGGCAGCAGGAGCTGGGACATATGAGGTGGCACTGGGGTGGCTCTGGTGGCACAGGGGGTGGCTCTGGGGACACAGGGGTGGCTCTGGTGGCACAGAGGTGGCTCTGGTGGCACAGGGATGGCTCTGGTGGCACGGGGGTGGCTCTGGTGGCACGGGGGTGGCTCTGGGGACACAGGGGGTGGCTCTGTGGGCACAGGCAGTGCCCGGGGTGCCAGCCCAGCCCGCTGTCCCCGCAGGCCGTGGGCATCTCGGTGGAGTTTGTGTCCCACATCACCTGCGCCTTCGCCCGCAGCCGCCAGCCCACGCGGGTGGCACGAGCCAAGGAGGCCACTGTCACCATGGGCAGCAAGGTGGGCACGGGGACACTGAGGGACACCAAGCCCTGCCGGGGTGGGGGTGGCACCGAGGGACCCCAAACTGTCCTGGGGGTGGCACCGAGGGACCCCAAACCCTTCTGGAGCTGGGGGGTGACACTGGGGGACCTCCTGGTCCGGGGGTGTCACCGCGGGTCGCTGTCCCTGTGGGGGTCGCTGTCCGTGTGTGGGGCGGTGACATCGAGCATGGCTGTCCCTGTCGGGGCGGTGACACCGAGCATGGCTGTCCGTGTGTGGGGCGGTGACACCGAGCATGGCTGTCCCTCTCGGGGCAGTGTCACTGCGGGTCCCTGTCGGGGCGGTGACACCGAGCATGGCTGTCCCTGTCGGGGCAGTGTCACTGCGGGTCGCTGTCCCTGTCGGGGCGGTGTCACCGCGGGTCGCTGTCCCTCTCTGGGGGGTGTCACCGAGCGCGGCGCTGTCGCCGCTGTCCCCGCAGGTGGTGGCGGGGGTGGCCATGACCAACCTGCCCGGCGTGGTGGTGCTGGCGTTCGCCAAGGCGCGGCTCGTGCAGATTTTCTTCTTCCGCCTCAACCTCATCGTGACCCTGCTGGGGCTGGCGCACGGGCTCGTGTTCCTGCCCGTGCTGCTCAGCTACGTGGGTACGGACGGGGGACAGCGCTGGGGACAGGGACACGGGGACAGGGACACCCCTGGGGACAGGGATACAGGGACAGGGACACCCCTGGGGACAGGGACATGGGGACAGGGACACCCCTGGGGACAGGGAACAGGGATGGGGACAGGGACACGGGGACAGGGGGACACCCCTGGGGACAGGGAAACAGGGACAGGGACATGGGGACAGGGACACCCCTGGGGACAGGGATACAGGGACAGGGACACCCCTGGGGACAGGGACATGGGGACAGGGACACCCCTGGGGACAGGGAACAGGGATGGGGACAGGGACACGGGGACAGGGGGACACCCCTGGGGACAGGGAAACAGGGACAGGGACATGGGGACAGGGACACCCCTGGGGACAAGGTCACCGGGACAAGGACAGTGTCACCTCTCTAGGAACCGGGACAGGAACCCCCAGACAGGACAGGGACATCGGGACAGGGACACCCCTGGGGAGAGGGACAGGGACAGCAGGACAGGGACATGGGGACAGGGACAGGGTTACACCAGGACAGTGTCACCTCAGGCATGAGGACAGTGTGACACCCCTGGGGACAGGGACACGGTGTCACCTCCAGGACAGGGATGGTCTGGCCCCGTTGTACCAGGATGGAGACAGGGACAGACCAGCACTGGGCATTTGTCACCTCCCCAGGACAGGGACAGGGACAGTGACAGCAGCTGCCTGTCACCTCCAGGACAGGGACACTGTGTCACTCATGGGAACAGTGACAGTGACATGGTGCCCATTGTCCCCTCAGCCTAGGGACAGTGACAGTGACACTGTGCCCATTGTCCCCAGAGCCTGGGGACAGTGACGCCGCTGTCCCCTCAGCCTGGGGACAGTGACAGTGACACCGTTGTCCCCAGGGCCTGGGGGACGGTGACAGTGACACAATGCCCCATTGTCCCCGCAGGGCCCGCGCTGCAGGTGCCACCAGGGGAGGACACGCCGGGGGACACCGTGCAGGGGACAGGGCTGGGCCTGGCCAACCCCGGCTTCAAGGACACGGACATGGACAGGGACAGGGACAAGGGGAAGGACAAGGGGAAGGACAGGGACAGGGACAAGGGCAAGGACAAGGACAGGGACAGGGACAAGGACAAGGACAGGGACAAGGACAAGGACAAGGACAAGGACAGGGACAAGGGCAAGGACAAGGACAGGGACAGGGACAAGGACAAGGACAGGGACAAGGACAAGGACAAGGGCTCCAGGAAGGGCTGAGCCCCCCACTCCCCCCCGTGCCCCTCCCCCCTTTCTATTTAAACTGGTTTTGTCACATCCTGCACTGGTTGGACTGGGATGGATGGGGGGGGAGGCGCCGCACAGGGGTGGGGACACGGGGACGGCGTGTGGGACACGGGGACACTGTGGGACACGGGGACACTGTGGGGACACGGGGACAGCATGGGGGACACGGGGACACTGTGGGACACGGGGACACTGTGGGGACATGGGTATGTCATGTGGGACACGGGGACACCGTGGGGACACCATGTGGGACACAAGGACAGTGGGGACACCATGTGGGACACGGGGACACTGTGGGACACAGGGACACTGTGGGGACATGGGGACACCATGTGGGACACGGGGACACTGTGGGGACATGGGGACAGCATGTGGGACACAGGAATGTTGAGGACACGAGGCCATGTGGGGCACAGGGACTTTGGGAGCATTTATGGGTTTATTCCCGGCCCTATAGGAAAGTGTAGGGCACAGTGGGGACATCGCAGATCACTCCTTTAGGAACATTTATGGGGTTTTTAGGAACATTTATGTTTTTTTAGGAACATTTATAGGTTTTTTAGGAACATTTACAGGTTTATTCCCTCGAGGAACTTGTAGGGCACAGAGGGGATATCCCAGATCACTCCTTTAGGAACATTTATGGGGTTTTTAGGAACATTTATGTTTTTTTAGGAACATTTATAGGTTTTTTAGGAACATTTACAGGTTTATTCCCTCGAGGAACTTGTAGGGCACAGAGGGGATATCCCAGAGCACTCCTTTAGGAACATTTATAGGGCATTGCCTGTGAGAGTTTATAGGTTTATCCCTGGCCCTACAGGTACTTGAAGGGCACACTGAGGACATTCCAGATCATTCCTTTAGGAACATTTATAGGTGTTTTAGGGCCATTTATAGGTTTATTCCCTCGAGGAACTTGTAGGGCACACTGAGGATATCCCAGATCATTCCTTTAGGATCATTTACGGATTTTTTGGGACCATTTACAGGTTTATCCCTAGAAGAACTTGTAGGGCACACTGGGGCGAAGGCTGATTTAGAAGCCTCCAGTTTGGGCTAAAGTTGTGGTTTTTTAAACCTGGAAGCCCTGTGCTCCAAGCACACTGCAGCTCCTTTAGGAACATTTACAGGTTTTTAGGGCCGTTTACAGGTTTATCCCTAGAGCAACTTGTAGGGCACATCCCAGAGCATTCCTTTAGGATCACTTACAGATTTTTTGGGACCATTTGCAGGTTTATCCCTAGAGGAACTTGTATGGCACACTGAGGACATTCCAGATCATTCCTTTAGGGCTGTTTATAGGTTTTTCAGGAACATTTACAGGTTTATTCCCTAGAAGAACTTGTAGGGCACACTGAGGACATCCCAGAGCACTCCTTTAGGAACATTTATAGGGTTTTTAGGAACATTTATATAAAGGTTTATAGGTTTATTCCCTAGAGGAACTTGTAGGGAACATCCCAGATCATTCCTTTAGGAACATTTACAGGTTTATCTCTAGAGGAACTTGTAGGGCACACCCCAGATCATTCCTTTAGGAAGATTTATAGGTTTTTCAGGACCATTTACAGGTTTATCTCTAGAGGAACTTGTATGGCACACCCCAGATCATTCCTTTAGGAACATTTTTAAGTTTTTCAGGAACATTTACAGGTTTATCCCTAGAAGAACTTGTCTGGCACACTGAGGACATCCCAGAGCACTCCTTTAGGAACATTTACAAGTTTATTCTCTAGGGGAACTTGTAGGGCACATCCCAGAGCACTCCTTTAAGAACATTTACAGGTTTATTCCCAGAGGTGCTTGTAAGGTACACCCCAGATCACTCCTTTAGGAACATTTACAGGTTTTCCAGGACCATTTACAGGTTTTCCAGGAACATTTACAGGTTTTTTAGGGCCGTTTCCAGGTTAACCCTAGATGAACTTGTAGGGCAGGCGGGCGGGCAGGGTCTGCAGCTCCAGGCGCACGGGGCACTTGTAGAAGTGGCCGAGCAGGGTCTCGGTGTAGCCCTGCAGGAAGTAGAGCTTGTGGGGCGGCAGTGCCCGCGCCAGGAGGGCGCAGAGCACCAGCAGGTTCCCGCGGCGCTTCAGCACCGCCTCGTCCAGCAGCAGCCCCGGGAACGTCCCGGCCAGGAAGCGCCGCAGGAACGCGTCCTCCAGGGCCCGCGGGGCGGCGCCCGCCTCGCCACACAGGTTACCTGGGACAGAGGGGACATTGGGGACACTGGGGACATTGGGGACATTGGGGACACTGGGTCACTGCCCGCCCGCCTCGCCACACAGGTTACCTGGGACAGAGGGGACATTGGGGACACTGGGGACATTGGGGACATTGGGGACACTGGGTCACTGCCCGCCCGCCTCGCCACACAGGTTACCTGGGACAGAGGGGACATTGGGGACACTGGGGACATTGGGGACACTGGGTCACTGCCCGCCCGCCTCGCCACACAGGTTACCTGGGACAGAGGGGACATTGGGGACACTGGGGACATTGGGGACATTGGGGACACTGGGTCGCTGCCCGCCTGCCTCGCCACACAGGTTCCCTGGGGGGACAGGGGACACTGGGGACACTGGGGACACACGTGTGGCATTTGGTGACCTCCCTGCTGGGCTGCACCTGCCTCGCCACACAGATTACCTGGGGGGACACACAGGGGACATTGGGGACACTGGGGACATTAGGGACACTGGGTCACTGCCCGCCCGCCTCGCCACACAGGTTACCTGGGGACACAGGTGACATTGGGGACACTGAGGGACCCTTGTCTGTGCTACACCTGCCTCACCACGCAGGTTCCCTGAGGGGACAGGGGACGGTGGCACTGGTGGCACCAGCCCAGCCGTGGTCCTGGCACCACAGGAGTTGTGTGAACTGTCCCCGGGATGCCCATGGGTACCACGTGTCCCTGTCCCCACCAGGCTCCCACGATGCCCACGTACCCCACACTGCCCTGTCCCCGCCGTGCTCCTGTGTCCCCACAGGCCATCTCCCTGTCCCGCCTGTCCCCATGTCCCCCGTCCCCGTGTCACGCACCGGTGTGCAGGGACAGCCAGCCCTTGCGGTGCCCGATGTGGTGCGGGGCGTGCGCCTGCTCGTACGTCACCAGCTTGTCACCCTTGCCCGCGCGCACCCGCGCCGCCCGCGCCTGTGGGGACAGCAGCGTCAGCGACAGGGACAGGGGACAAGGGGACATTGGGGACAGGGACAAGGGACATTGGGGACATTGGGGACAGCGGGGTCAGGGACAGGGGACACATGGACAGGGGGACATCAGGGACAGCAGGGACACGGGACAGCGGGGTCAGGGACATGGGGAAAGTGGGGTCAGGGGGACATGGGGACAGGGGGACAGCAGGGTCAGGAGACAGGGGACACGAGGACAGGGGACATCGGGGACAAGGGACAGGGGACATCGGGGACACGAGGATAGGGGGACAGGGAGACACGGGGTCGGGGAACAGAGGACAAGGGACAGAGGGGACAGCAGGGTCAGGGGACATTGGGAACAGGGGGACATGGGGACAGCAGCGTCAGGGACACGGGGACAGTGGGGTCAGGGAACAGCAGGGACAAGGGACAAGGGGACACGGCCGCAGGGTCCCCGAGCACTCACCTTGAGGCACACGGGGCTGGTGTGGAGCTGCCGGGCGGCGCTGGGGACGTGGAGGGCACGGGGAAGGACCTGCACAGGGGACAGGGCTGGGGACGGCTGGCAGGGGACATCCCGGTCCCCAGGGCTGGGGACATCGCAGTCTCCTGTCCCCAGCACAGCCAGCGTGTCCCCAGGAGCCGCACGGAGCAGCCCCGGTGTCCCCGCAGCAGGGATGTGACCCCACAGCTCGTGACGCTGTTCCCGGTGTCACCGCAGCCCTCGGACCTCTCATCCAGTGCCCCCCACCCTCAGCGCGTCCCATCCCCAGTGTCCCGTGTCACCCCCATTCCCAGTGCCCCCAGGCTAAGTGTGCCGCATCCCCAATGTCCCCCAAACCCGGTGTCCCTTGTCACCCCCACCCTCAGTGTCCCCCATTCCCGGTATTTCCCCATTCCCGGTATTTCCCAATCCCGGTATTTCCCCATTCCCGGTATTTCCCCATTCCCGGTATTTTCCCCCATTCCCGCTCTCCCCTCACCCGCAGGCCCCGCGCGGCCGCCGCCATCTTGGCTGAGGGAGCGGCAGCAGCGCCCCCTGGCGGCGGGAGGGCAGCACGGGGGGGGACTGGGATGGACTGGGATGGACTGGGAGCACTGGGGATACTGGGATGGACTGGGAGCACTGGGAGCACTGGGAGCACTGGGGATACTGGGATGGACTGGGAACACTGGGAGCACTGGGGATACCAGGAGTACCGGGGGTCCTGGGAACTCCTGAACTGGGCTCCTCATGAGCGCTTACTGGGAGCAACTGGGAGCCTCTTGGTGCCTACTGGGAGCCTTTTGGGGCAGTCTCCCAGCTCCCTTGCCCCTTACCCTCCACTCTTGGGGTCTCCCAGGTGTCCCCCCTCCCATTCTGGGAGTCTCTCAGGCGTTCCCCGTCCACTTTTGGGGTCTCATAGGTGTCCCCCCCCATTTTGGGGTCCCCCCCATCCCGGTGCCCACACACACACACTCAGCCCCCTGTGGGTGGCACAGCTTTATTCTGGGGGTGCCCCCGGGTGCCCCCCGCACTCGAAGCCCCCCGTCCCGTTTCGGGGGGCTCAGGGGAAGGCGATGGAGCCCAGGGGGGGCTCGGGGGGGGTCCCGCGGCCGGGGGGCTGCCGGGGCCCCCCGTGGTGCCCGTACTGGAACTTGAGGCGCAGCTCGCCCAGGCGGGAGCGGGGCAGGATGTCGGGGATCCACTCGATGGTGAAGGGCGTGGGCTCCTTCTGCGTGGGGGACGTGTGGCCTGGGGGGGCACGGCGGGGGGGCTGCCTCAGGGGGCCCTGCTGGCCCTCCATGGACCCCCAAACCCATGGAGATCCCCCAACCCCATGGAGACCCCCCTTCTGCCCCTCCATGGACCCCCAAACCCATGGAACCCCCCCAACCCCATAAAACCCTCCCTTCTGCCCCTCCATGGACCCTCAAACCCATGGAGATCCCCCAACCCCATGGAGACCCCCCTTCTGCCCCTCCATGGACCCCCAAACCCATGGAACCCCCCCAACCCCATAGAACCCTCCCTTCTGCCCCTCCATGGACCCCCAAACCCATGGAACCCCCCCAACCCCATGGAGACCCCCCTTCTGCCCCTCCATGGACCCCCAAACCCATGGAGACCCCCCAACCCCATGGAGACCCCCCCTTCTGCCCCTCCATGGACCCCCAAACCCATGGAACCCTCCCTGCTGCCCCTCCATGGACCCCCCCAAACCATGGAACGCCCCTTTCTTCCCTTCCCTGCTTCCCTGAAAACCCCAACCTCATTAACTCCCCTTCTCCCCTTCCCTGAACCCCCAAACCCATGGAACCCCCTCTGCCCTTCCTTGAATCCCCCCAACCCCATGGAACCCCCCTTTTCCCTTGCCTTGAAGCCCCCCAACCCTATGGAGAGTTGGGACCTCCTGGGGCTGTTTTGGGGTCCCACCCTGCCCTCCCCAGGCGGGTTTTGGGGCCCCATCCCGCCCTTTCTGGGGCTATTTTGGGGTCCCATCCTGCCCTTTCGGGGCACTGTTTTGGGATCATGCTCTGCCCTTTCTGGGGGTTGTTTTGGGGTCCCACTCTGCCCTTTCCAAAGCTATTTTGGGGTCCCACTCTGGCTGGCTGTTTTGGGGTCCCATCCCGCCCTTTCTGGGGCTATTTTGGGGTCCCACTCTGGCTGGCTGTTTTGGGGTCTCATCCCGCCCTTTCTGGGGCTATTTCGGGGTCCCACCCTGCCCTTTCTGGGCACTGTTTTGGGGACCCACTCTGGCTTTCCCAGAGCTGTTCTGGGGTCCCACTCTGCCCTTCCTGGCTGTGTTTAGGGGTCCCACCCTGCCCTTCCTGGGGCTGTTTTGGGGTCCCACTCTGGCTTTCCCAGCTGGGTTTTGGGGTCCATTCCTGCCCTCCCCAGACCTATTTTGGGGTCCCACCCTGCCCTTCCTGGGCGCTGTTTTGGGATCATGCTCTGCCCTACCCGGGGGCTATTTTGGGGTCCATTCCTGCCCTCCCCGGGCCTGTTTTGGGGTCCCATTCTACACCTCCCAGGCGGGTTTTGGGGTCTCATCCTGCACTTTCTGGGCGCTGTTTTGGGATCATACTCCGCCCTTCCCGGGGCTATTTTGGGGTCCCACCCTGCCCCTCCCGGGGCTATTTTGGGGTCCCCCCGTGCCCTCCGAGCCTCACCGACTTTGAGGAAGGTCTGCAGCTCCAGGGGCCGCAGCGGGGGCTGCCTCTCGTGCGGGCCCAGCCCCTCGGGCACGCTCTCCACCTCCACGCGGGGGCTGCGGAAGGGCTCGTAGGAGCCGTCGCGGTTCTGCACGAAGCTCCGGGTGATCTCCAGCGGCACCTGCGGGCCGGGCAGCGCTCAGGGCCGGCCCCGCGGGGCTGGGGGGGCCCGGGGGGGCGTCCCGGCCTTACCTCGGGCGTGTCGAAGATCTGCTTGACCTGCAGGACGTTGGTGATGTGCCAGGTGTACTTGGAGAAGGTGCCCAGGGGCAGCGCGTCCCTGCGCACGAAGGCTGCGGGGAGGGGTCGGGGCGGGCTCGGGGGCTCCGGCCCCTCTGATCCTCCCTCCTCTTGGTTTTATCAGCCCTCTTTGGTTTTCCTCTCCTTCCCCCCTTTTCTCCTTCTTTTCCCTCCCTTTTTTGCTTCTTTTCCCCCATTTTTGTCTCTTTTCTCCCTTTATTTTTCCCCTCATTCCTCCCTTTATTTTCTCCCCTTCCTCCCACTTTTTAATTCCCTTTCTCCCTCCCCCCCCTCTTTTTTATTCCTCTTTTCCCCCATTTATTTTTTCATCCCTCCCTCTCCCCATTTTTCTCCATTTTGCCCCCCTTTATTTTTTCTCTCCTTTATTTTTCCATGCCCCTTTCCCCTTTATTTTCCCCCCTTTATTTTTCCCCTTTACTTTCACCCCCCTTTATTTTTCCCCTTCATTTTTCCATCCCCATTTCCCCCCTTTTTTTCCCTTTTATTTTTCCACCCCCTTTTCCCCCCCTCCTCTTTATTTTCCCTCCCTTTTTTCCCCTTTATTTTTCCTCCTTTATTTTTCCCTCCCCATTTTTCCCCATTACTTTTCCTCCCCTTAGTTTTTCCCCTTTATTTTTCCATTCCCATTTCCCCCCTTTTTTCCCCTTTATTTCCCCCCCTTTTCCCCTTTATTTCTCCACTCCTCTTTCCCCCACTTTATTCCCCCCCCTTTATTTTTCCCCCCTCCCCTTTATTTTCCCTCCTTTTTTTCCCCTTTATTTCCCCCCTTCCCTCCCCTTTTCCATCTCCCCCCTCCCCAGCACCCAAGAAAAACCCCGGAATCCTCTCTGTGCCCCTGCTCCTTGCCCCACACTCAGCTCCCAGCAGGATTTATTGTGTTTTCTCCCCTTTTTTGGGTGTTTTTCCCCTTTTTCCTCACCCGTGGTGGAGTTGGGCAGCCTCTTCTTGCCGCTGCCGCTGGAGATTCGCTGCTGCAGAGCCTCGAAGAAGGACTGGGGGATGTGGAAAACCAGCGGCTCTGGGTGGCCTGGGAGGGCACAGCGGGATCAGGGAGGGGCTGGGGGGCCCAAATTGTCACCCCAAAATGTCCCTGTGGCTTATGGGGTCAGCAGTGCTGGAATTCCCAGGGAAATGTTTGGGATTTGGAGGCCACACCTGCCCTGTCGCTGTTTTGGCGTCACTGGGAGGAGAATGGGGAGGGCATGGTGACAGTGGCATGGATGGTGAGGGTACAAAATGGGACCAAAAGTGTTCCCAAATTATCCCCAAAAATGGACACAGAGTTCCCAAAATGGTACCCAAAGTATTCCCTGAAACGGACCAAAAGTATTCCCGAAAAGGGACCAAAAGTGTTCCCAAAATGTCCCCCAAAGAGCAGAGGGGCTTGAGAATTGTGGAATGGCTTGGGTTTCATCCCATCCCCAGTCCCTCCCCAGCTCTTCTGGAATGTTCCCTTCAGGCCCTGGAATGTGCTGGAAGCTCTCTCTGGATCTTCTCCCTTCTCTGGGTGAACATTCCCAGCTCTCCCTGGAATGTCCCATCTCCAGGGGAGCATTCCCAGCTCTCCCAGCCCGGCTCCAGGGACCCCACAAAAGCTCCAGGGGACAATCCCAGTCCTTCAGGAGCTCACTCACCCTCAAACTGGTAGTGCATGGTCTGGTGGATGCGCTCTGTGACACTGCCCAGCCACTCCTGGAAGGACAGGGACACCTGGGACTCATCCAGCGCCTGGGGACAGCCTGAGGGGACACCGAGGGGACACTGGAACATCACCGTGCCCCAAACATCACCCCAGGGCTCTGTGACACGGCCCAGCCACTCCTGGACCCCAAAGCTCCTCTGGTCCCACCATGGTCCCACACTTTGCACTGTCCCTGGTGGCTCCAACCTGGCCTTGGGCACTGCCAGGGATCCAGGGGCAGCCACAGCTGCTCTGGGAACTCCATCCCAGCCCCTCCTCATCCTCAAACCAGGAATTCGTTCCCCAAATCCCCATCAACCCGTGCCCACCCTGAGGTGGCAGTGCCCCAGGGCTCACCGTGTCTCTTCAATGAGGAGGATGATGAGGATGGGGAAGGTGAGGAGGAGACCACGGGCAGCTTCCTCAGGCTGCTCCTCCTGGGGTTGGGATGAGCTGGCTCTGGAGCCAGGAGGGGCCCGGGCACCTGCGGGCCTGAGGGAGGGATTGTCACCAAGTGCCACCTAATGTCACCCACTGTCACCTCCCTCCTCTGGGCTTCCACCCCCACACCACAACCAGGGACCCCCACGAGTTCCTAATGCCCGGAGCTGCTCCAGAGGTTCCACAGCTGGATCTGACCCCATGGAGCTCGTCCAGAGGTTCCCCAGCTGGATGTGACCCCACAGAGCAGCCCCCAGCCCTCCCCAGGACACTCACCTGTCCCCAGGTCCTTCCTCCTCCTCCTGGCCCTGGCAGCAGCCGCCCCCCGTGCCCGCGCTGTGGGGCCGGGGCCCCGGAGCAGCTGCGGGATCAGCGTCCCCTTGAGACCTGGGGACACAGGGACTGTCCCTAAAACATCCCAAATGAACCCCAAATGTCCTGCTCTGGGAGGGGGTTCAGAGCTCTCAGCCCTGCAGAAAGACCCCAAAGCCACTGGGATCTGTCCCCCAGCCCCAGTGGATCTCTGTGCTCACAGCAGGATGGGGCAGCACAAACCCAACGCCCAGGGGATTCGGGGCCATGGAATGGGCACTGGCAGAGCCCAGGAGGGTTTTTAGGGTGCCCCCCAAGCCCTGCCCACTCCCACCGCTGCCCAGGGGATTTGGGACCATGGAATGGCCCAGGGTGGGAGTTTTTAGGGTGCCCCCCAAGCCCTGCCCGCTCCCATTTCTGCCCAGGGGATTTGGGACCATGGAATGGCTGCTGGCAGAGCCCAGGGGGGGTTTTTAGTGTGCCCCCCACCCCTACTTGCTGCCCAGGGGATTTGGCACCAGTGGGGGTTTTAGGGTGCCCCCCAACCCCTGCCCAGGGGATTTGGGACCATGGAACGGTCCATGGGGGTTTTTAGGGTGGCCCCCAAGCCTTGCCCACTCCCCAGGGCATTTGGGACCATGGAATGACCCAGGAGGGTTTTTAGGGTGTCCCCCACCCCATGCCCAGGGCATTTGGGACCATGGAATGACCCAGGAGGTTTTTTAGGGTGTCCCCCACCCCATGCCCAGGGCATTTGGGACCATGGAATGACCCAGGAGGGTTTTTAGGGTTCCCCCACCCCCTGCCCAGGGCATTTGGGACCGTGGCATTCCCAGCCCGCTCCCACCGCTGCCGTCGGCCGTGAGGAACTCGGAGAACTCCTGGGCCAGGCTCTCGTCGCTGGCGAAGGCGCAGATGCAGGCCAGGAAATGGATGCAGCGCGCGGGGGGCGACTCCTCCTCCTCCTCCTCCTCCTCTTCCTCCCCCTCCTCCTCCTCGTCCTCCCGCCGCTCCCCCTTGGCACGGCCGCGCCCGGGCACGCGGCAGGCGCAGGAGAAGCGGCGCTGCCCGAAGCTGGCGTGCAGGTAGCCCAGGCCGTGCCCCGGGCCGGCCTCGCACTTGACCACCAGCACGCTCTTGGTCACCCTCTGCACCAGCGGCCCCGAGGGCTCCGCGGCCAACTCCCACAGGCTCCGCTTGGCCTCGGCGGGCGCCTGCACCGCGCCCAGCACCGAGCTCTTGAGCGGCAGCGGCGTGGCCTCGGCCCGGCAGCCCAGCGCCAGCTTCAGGTGCTGGCACTGCCCCTCGGCCCGGCCGGCGCAGGCGGGCGCGTGGCAGCGCCCCGAGCTCAGCTGGGTGATCAGGGTGCCCTCGGGGGTCCGGATGGCCGTCTCGGACACCCCCAGCTCCACGAAGCAGCGGCGCTGGCGCTGGCGCACCGAGTACAGCCGGCCCCGGGCGCCGCCCAGCAGGCGCACGGCGTCGGCGGTGCCCGGGGCGCGGCGGGCGCCCGCCCGGAACACGGCCCCGCACGTCTTGTTCTTGCAGCTGAGCCCCCGCGTGCCGTTGTAGGTGCCGCAGCGAGGGCACTTGCGGATGCCGCGCAGCGTGGCCTTGCCCAGGTCGGACAGGAAGGACGGGGCCTTGGGCCTGCCCGGGCACGGGTCCATGGGGCTGAGGAGACATGGGAGAGGGGTCACGGGGGGAACCTGGGCACGGCGAGCACCCTGACGGGCCCCGTGGCACCCCAGTGAGCACCCTGAGATCCCCTGTGCCACCCTGAGATCCCCTGTGCCACCCTGAGATCCCCTGTGCCACCCTGACGGGCCCTGTGACACCCTGAGAGTCCCTGTGCTGTGCCAATGGCCACCCTGAGTCCCTGTGCCACTCCAGTGATCACCCTGAGTGCCTGTGCCACCCTGACAGGCCCTGTGCCACCCCAGTGAGCACCCTGAGAGTCCCTGTGCCACCCTGAGAGTCCCTGTGCCACCCCAGTGAGCACCCTGAGAGTCCCTGTGCCACCCTGAGAGTCCCTGTGCCACCCCAGTGAGCACCCTGAGAGTCCCTGTGCCACCCTGAGAGTCCCTGTGCCACCCCAGTGAGCACCCTGAGAGTCCCTGTGCCACCCTGAGAGTCCCTGTGCCACCCCAGTGAGCACCCTGAGAGTCCCTGTGCCACCCTGACAGGCCCTGTGCCACCCCAGTGAGTACCCTGAGATCCCCTGTGCCAACCTGACAGGCCCTGTGCCACCCCAGTGACCACCCTGAGATCCCCTGTGCTATGCCAATGGCCATCCTGAGAGTCCCTGTGCCACCCCAATGGTCACCCTGACAGGCCCTATGCCACCCTGAGAGTCCCTGTGCCACCCCAGCAGACCCTGTGCCACCCCAATCGCCACCCTGAGAGTCCCTGTGCCACCCCAGTGAACAGCTGAGAGTCCCTGTGCCACCCTGACAGTGTCTGTGCCACTCTATCTAGTGCCTGTGCCACCCCAATGGTCGCCCTGGCACTCCCCGCGCCACCTCCCCTCACACCCGGGGGTCTCTCCCCTCACGGCCACGCCCGGGGTTTCCCCCCTCACCCCCAGCCCCCGGTTCCTATCACAGCCAGCCCCGGGGGTCCCGTCCCCCCTCACCGGCGTTTTCCGGCGTTTCCCAGCATCCCTCGCGGCCCGTGACGTCAGCTCCGCCGCCGGGCCCGCCCCGGTACCTGGGCCCCGTTACCGCCGCCGGCAGCGCCGTCAGAGCGGCTCCACTTCCGCCATCGGCGCGCTCCTATTGGCCCGCTGGCATCACGTGGTGCACCGCGGGGGCTGCTGGGAGTTGTAGTCCAAGGAGAGTTAAACCCCCCCACGATGCTTGGACTACAACTCCCAGCAGACCCCGCGGCGAGAATTCCCTTTTTCCCTCCCCAATTCCTCAATTTCCCTTTTCCCCCCCAAAAATTTCGCCTTTCCCCCCCCAAATTCAGCCCATTTCCCCCCTCAAATCCCAGCAGCTCCACCCGCCCCCTCTCAGCCCCACCGCACCACCACCTGACAAAACACAGCACACACCAGCTCACTTTTTTCATTTTTCTTTTTTTTTTTTTTCCTAAAAAAAAAGTTTTTCCATATTTTTTTTCCATTTTTGTGAGTTTTTGTGTTTTTTTTTTTAAAGGCTGGGCGAGAGGTAGGATAAAAAAGGGCGTTTTTTGGCCTCTGATAGATGAGGTTTGGGAGCTCTTCTCACCTTCACTCCCTTGTGAAACACACCTGGGCTACGGAGGGAATTTTACACAATGGATTAAAAACTTTATATTCCAAGAGATATCTCATATCCACAAAAAAAGAAGGACCAAAAAAGAGGAAGATTTGAGGCATAAATCACATCAAAAGGCTCCTTTGTGTCCTACCTTTAAATAAGGAAAACGTACAAAAGTGGCCGAAGGTTGTGCAAAGATTCTTCAATTTGCTCGGAATATTTTACAGAATCAGTACAGGAAAATGTAGAAATCAGTAAAAAATTAAAAAAAAAACAACCAAGCCCCGGAGGGATCTGTTTTAGCAACAGGAATTTTGCTGTCCCAGGGTGGGAATCTTGGCTCATGTGGGGAGATTTGGGCACTTTTGAGTCCCTTTTTTATTTTTATTTTTGTATTTTGTTTTTTTCCCCAGCATAAGGCAAAAACCCAACCCTGAAAAACACACTGAGATCCACAAGAAAAGGATGTAAACGAAGATTTCTCTGGTAAAAAAGCCTCCTCCAAGAGGCTCCTTTCAAACAGAGCTGTGGGGCTGAAGGCACCTCCAGATCCCCACACTTTTGGCTTCTTTTGGGGTGGTTTTTTCCCAGCTCTCTCTGAGGGAAAAAAAATCCCAAAAAAAAAAAAAAAATCCAAAAAACAAACCCCCCAAGAATGACTTTGTGCAATTCCTGCCCCGATTCTCAGCTGAGGCAGCCGAGTCCCTGCAGTTTGTGTTTGTAAAAAAACACATTCAAAATAAAAATAAACCCAAAAAAGGAGCGAAGGCGGCGGCGGTGAGGGCGATCCAGCATCCGGGGTGGTTCTGGGGTGAAAAGGGGGGGGTTTGGGTCAATCTCAGCGCTGGGGGGGCTCAGGGGGGGTCAGGGGGTCTCGAAGCCCACGCGGAAGCCGGGCTGGGGGGGCACCACGGCGCCGTTCTGGCCCTGCACGCCGAAGCCGGGGGGCATCCAGGGGGGCGACGACTGGCTCTGCCTGGGGAGGGGAATAAATCATTAGAGACTGGTAAAATATCCTGTAGGGATTGTTAAACTAAATGAAGATCACTTAGGGATTGCTAAACTAAATAAAAACCCTTTAGGGATTGCTAAAATATCATTTAGGGGTTGTTAAATTAAATAAAAACTCTTTAGGGGTTGCTAAAATATCATTTAAGGGCTGCTAAAACAGCTGCACGCTGAACCCGGGGGCATCCAGGGGGGCGATGACTGGCTCTGCCTGGGGAGGGGAATAAATCATTAGAGACTGGTAAAATATCCTGTAGGGATTGCTAAACTAAATAAAGATCACTTAGGGATTGCTAAACTAAATAAAAACCCTTTAGGGATTGCTGAAATATCCTTTAGGGATTGTTAAATTAAATAAAAACCCTTTAGGGATTGCTAAAAAAAGCTTGAAGACTGCGGGGAAAAGGGTTTGGGGGTGAAAAAAATCCTTTAGGGATTCCCCACCTCACTGGGATGTCCCCCCTGCTGTGGGATCAGTTTGGGATCAGTTTGGGATCAGTTTGGGATCAGAGGTGCCAGGACTCACCCAAAGCCCTGCTGGCTCCAGGCCTGGCCGTACACGCCGTAGGTGGGCACCTGCCATCCGTTGGGCACGTACTGGCCCAGCTGGGCACCGCCGTACCACTGCCCCCACTGCCCGTAGGCCGGCGGGTAGCTCAGCTGGCCCTGCGGCACACGGGCACCGTCAGCGACGGGCACGCACCGGGCATCCAGCAGCCAGCCATGGATCCATCATCAGCCAGCCATGGATCCATCCATCATCCATCCATCCATCCATCCATCCATCCATCCATCCATCCATCCATCCATCACCCATCCATCCATCCACCATCCATCCATCCATCCATCCATCCATCCATCCATCCATCCATCATCCATCATCCATCCATCATCCATCCATCCATCCATCCATCCATCATCCATCCATCCATCCATCATCCATCCATCCATCATCCATCCATCCATCATCCATCCATCCATCCATCCATCCATCCATCCATCCATCATCCATCCATCCATCCATCCATCCATCCATCATCCATCCATCCATCCATCATCCATCCATCATCCATCCATCCATCCATCCATCCATCATCCATCCATCCATCCATCCATCCATCATCCATCCATCCATCCATCCATCCATCCATCCATCCATCCATCCATCCATCCATCATCCATTCATCATCCATCATCCATCCATCCATCCATCCATCCATCCATCATCCATCCCTTCCCACCCAATCAGCAGAGGTTAATTAGCACCTCCCTCCATTCCAAACCAATCAGCAGAGGCTAATTAGCACCTCCCTCCCTTCCCAGCCAATCAGCAGAGGTTAATTAGCACCTCCCTCCATTCCAAACCAATCAGCAGAGGCTAATTAGCACCTCCCTCCCTTCCCAGCCAATCAGCAGCAGTTACTTAGCACCTCCCTCCCTCCCTTCCCAGCCAATCAGCAGAGGTTAATTAGCACCTCCCTCCATTCCCAGCCAATCAGCAGAGGTTAATTAGCACCTCCCTCCATTCCCAGCCAATTAGCAGAGGTTAATTAGCACCTCCCTCCCTCCATTCCCAGCCAATCAGCAGAGGTTAATTAGCACCTCCCTCCATTCCCAGCCAATCAGCAGAGGTTAATTAGCACCTCCCTCCATTCCCAGCCAATCAGCAGAGGTTAATTAGCACCTCCCTCTCTTCCAGCCAATCAGCAGAGGTTAATTAGCACCTCCCTCTCTTCCAGCCAATTAGCAGAGGTTAATTAGCACCTCCCTCCCTCCATTCCAAACCAATCAGCAGAGGTTAATTAGCACCTCCCTCCCTTCCCAGCCAATCAGCAGAGGTTAATTAGCACCTCCCTCCATTTCCAGCCAATCAGCAGAGGTTAATTAGCACCTCCCTCCATTTCCAGCCAATCAGCAGAGGTTAATTAGCACCTCCCTCCATTTCCAGCCAATCAGCAGAGGTTAATTAGCACCTCCCTCCATTTCCAGCCAATCAGCAGAGGTTAATTAGCACCTGCTGCACAGGGCTGGCCATGTCAGGGCTCTCCTTGCCCCAGTAGCATTTGACCACGTGGCCCTCGATGGTGGTGCCGTTGACGGAGACGATGGCGTGGGCGGCGCTCTCATGGGAACTGAACCTGGGGATGGGGGATTGATTGGTTGGTTGATTGATTGATTGATCGATCAACTGATTGATTGGGGTATTGACTGATTGGGGTATTGATTGGGATACTGATTGGGATATTGAAGGCATATTCATTGGGATACTGATTGGGATATTGAAGGGATATTTATTGGGATACTGATTGGGATATTGAAGGGATATTGACTGGGATACTGATTGAGAATATTGATTGGGGTATTGATTGGATATTGATTAGGAATATTTATTGGGATATTTATTGGAAATATTTACTGGTAATATTTATTGGCAATATTAATTGGGATATTTATTGGGAATATTTGCTGACATATTTATTGGGAATATTTACTGGGATATTTATTGGAAATATTTATTGGGAATATTTTCTTGGGATATTTATTGGGAATATTTACTGACATATTTATTGGGATATTTATGGGAAATATTTATTGGGAATATTTACTGCGAATATTTTCTTGAGATATTTATTTTAAATATTTATTGGGAATATTTATCGGTATATTCACTGGAAATATTTATTGGGATATTTATTAGAAATATTTATTGGAAATATTTACTGGGAAAATTTATTGGGATATTTATTGGGAATATTTACTGGTGATATTTATTGGGAATATTTTCTTGAGATATTTATTGGGAATATTTACTGACATATTTATTGGGATATTTATGGGGGATATATATGGGAAATATTTATTGGGAATATTTACTGCGAATATTTTCTTGAGATATTTATTTTAAATATTTATTGGTATATTCACCGGAAATATTTATTGGGATATTTATTAGAAATATTTACTGGAAATATTTACTGGGAAAATTTATTGGGATATTTATTGGGAATATTTACTGGTGATATTTATTGGGAATATTTATAGGGATATTTATTAGGAATATTTACTGAGATATTTACTGGGACTCCAATCCCACTCCCCCCTGGGAGCCCCCATTTTCCCCCACCTGACGAAGGAGTAGCCTTTGTCGGGGAACACGCGGATCTCCATGATCTGCCCGAAGGGGGAGAAGGTCTGGCGCATCAGCTGCTCTGGAGCAGGAAGGACGGACGGACAGACAGACAGACAGACAGGCAGCAGGTGAGGCACAGCCGGCAGCGTGGGCAGGGCCGGCGCGGGGGGCGGGGCCACACGTACCTGAGAGGCCCGAGGTGACGCCCCCGCAGTACACGGTGCAGTTGCTGGGGCTGGACTGAGTGACCACCTCGTCATAGCACAACTGCTTGGTGCTCGCTGCAAAACACGGGCTTGGGGTTTGCAGAGAGATTGGGGGTGGGGTTTGCAAAGGGCAGGGATGGGAACTGGGGGGCAATTCCAGTCCTGACTGAACAGGATCGTTGGGAATGACCTGCAAATCTCTACAGGGACAGCTCAGAGCCATTCCGGGGCCTGAAGGGGCCCCAGGAGAGCTCGGGGACAAGGGGTGGAGGGACAGGACACAGGGAATGGTTCAAACTGGGCAAAGGGAGATTTAAATGGGATTTTGGGATGGAATTCCCAGAGCAGCAGTGGCTGCCCTGGATCCCTGCTGGTGTGCAAGGCCAGGCTGGGCAGGGCTTGGAGCACCCTGGGACAGTGGAAGGTGTCCCTGTCATGGGGTGGGATGGGCTCTGAGGTCCTTCCCACCCCAGAACCTCAGGGATCCCCCATGCCAGGAGCTGCCAGGGCACAGGGTGGGCACCCACCCTCATAGGTGCTCTTGGGAGCTGGAGGTTTCCTGGTGGCCCAGTTGGTCCTGATCTGCCGGCCCCCGAGCCACTGGCCCCCCATCTGCTGGATGGCGTTCTCAGCGTCCTGCGGGGGACAGAGGGACAGACAAACCCCACTGACCCCACTGCTGGCACCCCTGCTGTGGGACAGGGCCATGGGGGTGACCCCAGTGCCCTCCTGAGTGACCCTGCAGTGTCCCCAACCCCTGCTGTGGGACAGGGCCAGGGGAGTGACCCCAGTGCCCTCCTGAGTTTTTACCCATTTTTGAGGAAGGACACAAAGATCTCTCACCCATTTGTTGAACAGAGAAATGAAGGGATTTTACCCATTTACTGAAGAGGGAAATAAGGGTTTTCACCATTTTTGAGGAAAGAAACAAAGATCTCTCACCCATTTGTTGAAGAAGGAGACGAAGCCGTAGCCCTTGGACTTGCCCGTGGCCATGTCCTTGACCACCCGTGCGTCCCTAAAGCACAAAGGGAACCTTTAAAATCTGATTTATTTGCCATCATATTCCACCTGCTCATTGCAAATGCTCCACAGAAATGATAGAAAATAAAAATAAAAATGCAGGAATTGAAAGGCATGTGTTGCCTGTTAAGTGAATTCTTTAATTCTCAGGTCAATTTGTTACCCCATTTTTGGGCAGCTGTAAATTTTGATGGGAGAGCAAACCAGGTGGGATAAAAGCTCCGCTGTGTGAGCAGAGCTGTCCCTGCAGTGCCACAGTGTCACACACTGACACAAAGCTGTCCCCACCCTGAGCTGCCCCACAAAAACACTCACGAGATTCTTCCGAAGGGAGCAAAGGCTGCTTTGATGTCCTCAGTGGTGATCTCAGGGCTCAGGTCCCCCACAAAGACGTGGAAATGGTCTTTGGGGGAAAACAGAAAGGAGGTTCAGCGGTTGAAGACGCCCTCTGAGCAGAACAGAGGGAAAAACACTCTTCTTAAAAAAACTCTTTATTAAAACTCAGCTGTCATTAAAAATTCATTATTAAAAATCAGGCACTGGTGGGGTTTAGCCACACCAGCCTGAAATTCCAATAATTTCCCGACAGAAACTGCTGGGAGTGATGGAACCTTCTGGATGCTCCTTGAGGGAGATGCTCAATGTGCCTCAGAACTCCAGAATGAGACATTTTGGGTTTTAATTCCCAACTGCCCACAGATTAGCACCAAATCCCTTCCTGACGCTACAGGGAAATGGAAGAGAATTTAAAGGAATTTTTCCACAAAAGTTCAATGGAAAACAAACAAAAAACCCCAAACTCAGCTTCAGGAACACCCTGGAGATCCACAATTTGATGTTTAAGAAATTACAATTACCTTGTGAACGCTGTGTGATGGCAAAGATCAGATTTGCCCTGAAGTTTAATTAACACAAACACAATCAACAATTAGGATTCCAACGCAAACCATCCCCACAGAGCTCTGTGTGCTGCGTTTCTGTCTCACACCTGGCTCAGGTGACACTTACTGCTGGTGTCTTTCTTCTGGCTGCTGGGGGTGGTGGCCCAGTTCACTTTGACCTCCTGCAAATGGCAACCACACATCAGGTTTGGCAAATCCCAAAAAGCTCAGACACCTCCAGCGCTCAAATCTGACCCTACAGGGCAAGGCTGGGGGGCAAACTCGAGTTTAAGATATTTTTCTGGGGAGGGGGTTTGTTCTTAAATTAACAAGGCTAGATTAACTGCTCTGGGAGGGTTCACTTGGAGAAAGGAAAGCTCCAGGGAGAGCTTCCAGAACATTCCAGGGCCTGAAGGGGATCCAGGAGAGCTGCAGAGGGACTGGGGACAGGGGATGGAGGGACAGGACACAGGGAATGGCTTCAAATGTCCCAAGGGTGATTGTGAACAGGATGGGGACAGACTCTGATCAGTGTGCCCGGTGACAGGGCAGGGACTGAAAGATGGGAAGCTCCACCTGAATATGAGGAAAAGAAGGAAAATATGAGGGAAAAGATGAAGGAAAACTTTCCTTGGAGGGCTGGAGCAGGCTGTGGGAGCTCCTTCTCAGCACACATCAAAACCCTGCTGGGCTCTGCCCTTGCACTGCTCTGAATGAGCTTTGGCAGGAGATCATCTCCAGAGGGGCCTTACAGCCCAGCCATGGAATTGTGTGATTGTGCTCCCAGCTGCACATCCCCAGCTCCACCTTCCTCCCAATGCTCTGAGCTCCTCCTCCCAACAACCTGAACTTCCCCTCCCAACACCCTGAACTGCTTCCAAAATCCTGAACTCCTCCAACACCCTGAACTCCTCCAACACCCTGAACTCCTTCCAAAATCCTGAACTCCTCCAACACCCTGAACTCCTTCTCCCAATGCTCTGAACTCCTCCAACACCCTGAACTCCTTCCAAAATCCTGAACTCCTCCAACACCCTGAATTCCTTCTCCCAATGCTCTGAACTCCTCCAACACCCTGAACTCCTTCTCCCAATGCTCTGAACTCCTCCTATACCCAGAATTTCTCCTCCCAAGGCTCTGAACTCCTCCCAAAATCCTGAATTTCTTCCAACTCTCTGAACTGCTCCCAACACCCTGAACTCCTGTTCTGAGCCCTGTCCCACTGAGATCTCTGCCCCAAAGGCAGAATCCCCCATTTGCAGCAGGAGCCCTCCTCTCCCAGCAGGATCTGCCCCTGGGTGCCCCCAGCCCCTGGCACAGCCTCTCCCAGCAGGATTGCCCCTGGCACACACTCACCAGGAGCAGGGCAGCTTACCTTACCCATTATCTTCCTGCCGTTCATGGCAGCCAGCGCTGCGGCCGCGTGCCGGTGCTCGTAGAACTCCACGAAGCAGTAGGGATCATTGCCAGCTGTCTGAGACAGGACAGGGGCTGGCATTGGGGACCTGGGCTGGGGTTGGGGACTTGAGCTGGGATTGGGGACCTGAGCTGGGATTGGGGTCACTGAGCTGGGACTGGGGACACTGAGCTGGGACTGGGGACCTGAGCTGGGATTGGGGACACTGAGATGGGATTGGGGGCACTGAGCTGGGATTGGGGGCACTGAGATGGGACTGGGGACCTGAGCTGGGACTGGGGACACTGAGATGGGATTGGGGACCTGAGCTGGGACTGGGGACACTGAGATGGGATTGGGGACCTGAGCTGGGACTGGGGACACTGAGATGGGATTGGGGACCTGAGCTGGGATTGGGGACATTAACCTGAGATTAGGGACACTGAGCCAGGACTGGAGAGACAAACCAGGCATCAGGGACTCACACCTGGGATTAGGGACACTGACCCAAAATTAGGGACTCAAAACCAGGATTAGGGACTCAAACCCAAGATTAGGGACTCAAACCCAGAACAAGAGACACTAATCCAGTATTAGGGGCACAAACCCAGGATTAGGGACACTGACCCAGGATTAGGGACAAAACCCCAGGATTAGGGACACAAAGCCAGGCTCTGGTTGCTCTGCTCAGCCTCTGACTGCTGACACCTCAACAGCTCCACCTGGACACGTTTTCTGACCCTACAGGGACTAACAACGCTCTCAGAGCTTTCAATTCTGCTTTAGAAAGGGAAAATTATGGCAAAGACCTTTTCAAACCTCATTTGCAATCCCCTCCTGATTTAATGAGGGGATTCACTGTCCCTCTCCATGCCCACCCATCCCTAAATTCCCCACCAGGCACATCCAGAAACGAAGCCAAACCATGCCCAGGTTTATTCCAGGTGCTGTTCCCTGAGCACAGGCACAGCCTGGAGGCAGCACCCTGAGGGGAGCAGGGGGATCAGAGGATTGGGGCTCTTACATCCATGATCATCTTGCAGTTCTTGCAGGGCCCGATCTGGCTGAAGAGCTGCAGGATCAGAGCCTCGGTCACATCCCTGGAGAGGTTCCCCACGTACCTGTGGGACAAACACAGAGAGGGACAGGGATGTGGGACATGCTGGAGCCTGGAGAGGGGCTTGGGAGCAGGGATGGAGTGATGGGAAAAGGGGGAATGGCCTCCCACTGCTGAGGGCTGGGTGAGGGGGACACTGGGATGGAACTCCCAGAGGAGAATCCCTGGGAATGTCCAAGGCCAGGCTGGACAGGGCTCGGAGCACCCTGGGACAGTGGGAGGTGACCCTGCCCATGGCAGGGGGTGGCACTGGGCAGGTTCATGTCCCTTCCCACCCAAACCAATCCAGGATTCCATGGCTCCATGAAGTTGACCTTCCAAACTGATTTCCCAGGTCAGAGTCCAGTTCCCATATCCCTAGTCCAGTTCCCATATCCCTACACTGAATTCCCAGTACAGAAACTCCAGTTCCCATATCCCTACACTGAATTCCCAGTACAGAAACTCCAGTTCCCATATCCCTACACTGAATTCCCAGTACAGAAACTCCAGTTCCCATATCCCTACACTGAATTCCCAGAACAGAAACTCCAGTTCCCATATCCCTACACTGAATTCCCAGTACAGAAACTCCAGTTCCCATATCCCTACACTGAATTCCCAGAACAGAAACTCCAGTTCCCATATCCCTACACTGAATTCCCAGTACAGAAACTCCAGTTCCCATATCCCTACACTGAATTCCCAGTACAGAAACTCCAGTTCCCATATCCCTACACTGAATTCCCAGTACAGAATTCCAATTCCCATATTACTACTACAATTTCCCAGAACAGAAATTCCAGCTCTCATACTCTTACACCTATTGATCTCCCAGTACAGGAACTCCAGTTCCCATATTTCTATTATGATTTCCCAGTACAGAAGTTCCAGCTCCCCTATCCCTACCCCCCCATCCCTGCCCCAGCAGCTCAGGCTGCTGTTTTTCCACATTTCCCACAACATTTGGATGGTTCTCCCCAAAGCCCTGAGGTTTTGGAAGCCCCAGATGCACCTGGAACGTGCTGGAGTGCAGGGCTCAGCCTCTGCAGCACAACCACAGCTCAAACCCCCACTCCCACCTGGGGCTGTGGCTCCCTCACCCACCAAGGCCCAGGGGTGGCTGTTTTGTTGTTTTGTTGGTGTTGTTGTGCCCAAATCGTGGGATTTTTATAAAAAGCCCAGTGAGAAACCTCAGCCCTCGAGGTGCAGCCACAGTTCCTGCACAGGAATGTTCTGTGGGAAAAACCTCAGCCCAGGAATCGTGGCCAAAGGGCAGCCCTGGAACCACCCTGGTGCACCTGCAGTGCCCCCAGAGGGGCAGAAAACAGCCAGCAGCACATCCAGGATCCGTTTGTGCTCCAGGCTTTGGTTATGGGGGAAGGAGACACAGTTCTGTCAGGAATGGCTCATCCAGGAGCTCTGTGCTAATTATTAAAGCAACTTTTAGGCAGGAGGCAGGATTGGGTTTTAAAAACCCTTTACAGGCTTTGTTTCCTCAGAATGGTAAAACAAGGAGGGATCGGAGCACCTCATTAAGGCAATTAAATTAACAGCAGGGCATTCTCCCCCCAGCAAGTCCAGCTGAGAGGGGGCTCAGAGAGGCTGAACACCCAACCTGAGCTGCACTTTCTGCTCCTTCCCAACCCCACCTATGGCACCAGCTGGTGACAATTCCCTGTATGACCCCAGAGAGCCTCAGGGAGGGAGTGACAGAAATCCCAGCCTGGATTTGCTGAGCCCTGGGCTGTTTCAAGGCAGCACTCGGTGATCCTGCAGCTCTTTTGTGATGTTCTGTGTGTGCCAGCAGCTGCACATGCTCCAGGACAGGGACCTGCATTCCTTGGCACCACACATCCGAGCCTTGGGATGGGGAAAACACCTTCCCAGACAAACACACCAACACTGTGTGTGCAGAGGCAGGAATAGCTCCCAAAATGTGGGAAAAGAGCGGGATTGGAAAGCAGGGAGTGCTCAGGACAGCTGGGGTGAGGCACGTCGGGGTCCTGCTGTCCTGTGGGCACTCAGCAGTCCCAGGGCACAACAATCCCTCAGCTTGGAATGATTCCCTCCTTCCCTCCCTGCCACACTGCTGAACAAGGCTTCTGGGGGTGGGATGGCAACAGTGGGGCCTGATTCCCCTGATCCAAACAGGGGAAAGCTACTCCAGTAACACCTGCCTGGGAGAAGGAGGGGAACAGCCCAGGTGTGCACAGCAGTCAGGTTCTGCAGCACCTTTTGCTAAAATCCAACCTAAACCTCCCCTGGCGTGGCTTCTTAACTCCTAATTCACTCTGTGGGAAGCAACAGGTTCAGAGAGTGCTTTGAACACTGGGACAAGCCCTGGATTCATGGGCACTGCCTGGTCATTCCTAGGGAGCTGCTGAGCAGGCCAGGGGGCTCCAGCTGTGTGCCAAGGCCAAAATCCAGCCAGTCACTCACAAAACCCTTCATGGATCACACAGAGTGACAGGATCCTCACCAGGAATGGTTTAGGATGGAAGGGACTCAGATCATCCCAGTTCAATGCCCTGCCAGGGGCTGGGATAGACAAGGGAGGGGGGCACACACACCTTAGAGCCCCTTCCCTCCAGATGTGCGCAGATGTACCAGGGAGGGGGCACCGTCCACACTGCCTTCCCTCCGGGTGTGACCTGGCACGGACTGCGGAGAGCGGCCCACATATTCCAGACCCCCTTTCTATCCAGGAGAAGGAGGGACACACCTTCCTGGCCGCTTTTCCCTCCGGGTGTGACCTGGCACGGACTGCGGAGAGTGGCACACACTTTCCAGACCCCCTTTCTATCCAACAGAAGTGGGACACACCTTCCTGGCCGCTTTTCCCTCCGGGTGTGAGCTGGCATGGACTGGCAAGGGGCACACACCTTGCAGACCCCTTTTCTCTCCACATGTGAGTTGGGACGTACAGGGGAAGGGACACACAGCTTCCACACAGCCCTGGCCCTCCAGGTGTGAGCTGGAGGCCCAGGGGAACGCCCGGAGCGGAGGGCAGGCCGGCGGTGCCCAGCACTGGCACCGGGGAAAGGGCAGCAATACCGCGGGAGCCGGGCTCCGTCGCTGCCGGAGGGGGCCGGCCGCCCCTCAGCCCCGCAGCACTGCGGGCGGCCGAGGCTCCGCGGCGGAGCCCTGAGGGGCCCCGTCCGTGAGGCGACCCCGGGCCGCCCCTCCCCGCGGAGCCGGGAACAATAGGCGGTCTCGCCCCCTCCCCACTCACAGGGTCTTGGGCATTTCATCCTCCATGGCGCCGCCGCCGCCCGCCCCGGCTCTTCCCGCCCGCCGGGGCGGCCCCGTGAGCCCTGGGCAGCCCGGGCAGCCCGAGCGGCGCCGGCCCTGCCGGCGGACGGTCCCGCGGCGGCTCCTCGCAAGATGGCGGCGGGCGGGCGGGCTGAGGGGCCGGGGGGGGCGGGGGCGGGAACGCGCGTGCGCGGGGAGAGCGCGGGAACGGCGCGGGGACGCGCGGCAGCTCCGCGCATGCGCGGCCGTGAGGGTAAGGCGAGAAAAGTGGTGAAAAGTGATTTAAAATAAAGGCGTTAAAAGTAAAAGGGGTGAGAAATGAAGGGATTTAAAAGGCGTTGAAAATAAAAGGGTGAGAAATGAAGGGATTTAAAATAAAGGGCTTAAAAATAAAAGCGTTGAAAGCGCTTAAAAGCGGGGTGATAAGGTGCTAGCGGACACAGGGAACGGGGGCATCAGACCAGAGAAATGGCAATAAAGGTGGGAAAATAAAGGTGTTGAAAGAAAGAAATTTAAAATTTAAAAAGTAAAAAGAAAATAAATAAAAGGAGTTAAAACCGCGTTGGAAAGGTGTATGCGCGTAAGGGACATGCGGGCACCAAGAATAGGGCCAGCAGGGCTGGGAAATAAGGGTATTAAAAGTAAAGGAGATAAAGGCGTTAAAATAGAAGTGTCTAAAATGGAGGAGTTTAAAATTACAGGATTAAATATGAAAGAATTGAAAGTAAAGTCGTGGTGAAAAGGGACAGGTGGGCATCGGGAATGAGGCAATGAGGTGGGGAAATAAAGTTTATAAAATACAGGGACTAAAAGAAAGATTACTAAAATAAAGTAATTAAAATAAATTATAAACATTTAATAATTAGAGGAACTAAACATGAGGATTTAAAAATTAAAAAATCAAAGGAAAAGGGATTAAAAGCAGTGTGAAAAAGTTCATGTAGGGACCAGCAACAGAGGCCAGGGGCAGGAGAGAATAAAAATAAGCGAGTTAGAATAAAGTAGCTGAAATAAATGAGTTTAAAAGAAAAGGGTTTAAACGAAAATAATTTAAAACCAAGGCATTAAAATAAAATAATTAAAAGCAAAGAGATTTTAAAAAAGGGATTAAAAGCAGAGCGAAAAGGTACATGTGGGCACCGAGAAAGGGGCACCTTCTGCAAGGGCGGGAAAATGAAAATAAAGGAGTTAAATGAACATAATTAAAAGTAAAGGCAGTAAAAGACTGTACTTTGAAATTCAGATTAAAATAAGTAAATGAAACGTAAAAGATCTGTGCGCCGCCCGGGAATCGAACCCGGGTCGCAAGAATGGGAATCTTGCATGATACCACTACACCAGCGGCGCGGTTGAGAAGCGACGACTCTCCGTGTCCTTGATGATCCCGCTGTCCGCAGCCGGCCAGAGCTGCGCTCCCGGCCCGCCCATCGCCCTCTGCCCTTCCCCGCCGCCATGCCGGGCCTCGGCCGCCTCCTGACGCTCCTGCTCGGCGCTCTCTGCCCGCTCGCCCTCAGCCTCCGCCATGGGCCCTCCAAGATCGGTGCGAACGGGGACACAGCGGGCTGAGGGGAGGCGGTTGTGTGAGGGACCGGAAATTTGGGAGGGATCTGTGAGGGGAAAGCTCAGGGGGAGCTCTTAAGGGGATCTGTCAGAGGCGCTGTGAGGGGGATCCCTTGAAGGCATTTGGAGGGGAAAACTGTGAGGGGATCTGTGAGGGCGCAGGGTACCAGTGGGACCCTTTGAGGGGATCTGTGAGGAAGGAGTGAGACTTTATGGGACTTTGAGAAGATCTGTAATGAGAGGACATGAGGGCACCTATGTGGGTCAGGGAGTATGGGGGACATGTTCCGTGAGGGATCTGAAGTGGGGGAATCCATGAGGGATCTGTGTCGGGTCAGGGAGGTTGGGAGGGGGCTGCGAGGAAGGTGCAAGGGGGGACCCCATGAAGGTCAGCGGGGGCCTGTGAGGGGATCTTTGAGGGGCAGGGGATATGAGATGGGTTCCTTTGAGGGGATTGGGGTGAGGAGGCCATGAGGGATCTGTGAAGGGGCTCCCTTGAGGGGATCTCTCATGCAGGGGCCTGTGAGGGGGGTGTGTGAGGGGGGGGTTCATGGGGCTGTGAAGGTGACCGTGCCCCCTTCTCGCAGCCGTGGTGGGCGGCGGGATCGGCGGCTCGGCCGCCGCGTATTTCCTGCGGCAGAAGTTCGGCCGCAGCGTGCAGCTGCACGTGCTGGAGAAGGCAGCGCTGGGCGGCCGGCTGGACACGCTGGACGTGGAGGGGGCCAGCTACGAGGCAGGGGGGTCCGTGATCCACCCCCTCAACCTGCACATGAAGCATTTTGTCCAGGAGCTGGGTGAGCATGGACACCCCACCTTGGTGTTTCCCAGTCCCAAAATTGTGCCTTGATCCGAAAATGATCCCCCTGGGTGCTCTGGGTCCCACTCTGCTGGGGGACATCCCCTTGGAAGCCCCTTATCCACCCCCAGTAGTCCCCCATATCCTTCCCCAATAGTTCCTGTTCTTTTGCCAATATCCCCCCATATACTTCCCTATTAATCACCTTTGTCCAACATCTCTCACTCACAGGACACTTTCCTTCCCAAATAGCCCACCATGATTTCCCCCATGCCCCTTGTGGTACCCCAGCCCCACTCCAGGCAAAGGAAACACACATCCCAGTGGGAATGGTTTCACCTCTGTCCATATGTGACCTCCTTATGGCATCATAAAGGCCCCAAAATCACCTCCAATCACTCCCTGGCCTGTGATCAAGGGCTAATTCCCCTTTCCACACTTTGGCACTCCAGTCACTCACCCATATCAGCATGTAGCCAGCTTATCTCTAGGCAGTTATAAGTGAGGTAGAATAGCTCTGCCTTTCCCAGAATTACCTTTTTCTGTCCTTTTCCCAAAGGCCTCTCGGTCGCCTCACCCCAGGGCAGCCTTGCAGGCATTTACAATGGGGAGGAATTTGTGTTTGAGGAGAGCAGCTGGTCCTTCATCAACCTCCTCAAGCTGCTGTGGCACTATGGGCTCAACCCCCTGCGCATGTCCATGTGGGTGGAGGACATCCTGGACAAGTTCATGAGGTGGGCTGGGGTCCTGAAGGGGAAAAATTGGGAAAGGGACATTAGGGACACCTCATGCCATGGGACACCTTGCTCTGTCCCTGGTGGCTCCAAGCTCCGTCCTTGGGCACTTCCAGGGGTGGTGCAGCCGCTCCATCCTCATAAAAGTCCCCAATCTGGAACCTGAACCTGCCCTCTTGAGCCTCCTTGTCCTGCGGTCCCCCAGAGCCACCCCGTGAGCTCCCCGCGGGTGCCAGGGCCAGAGCTCACTGACAGGACAATCCCTGTGGGCACCGACAGGATCTACCGGTACCAGATGCACGACTACGCCTTCAGCAGCAACGAGCGCCTGCTGCACGCCCTGGGCGGCGACGACTTCGCGCGGCTGCTGAACCAGAGCATCGACGAGGCCATGCAGAAAGCAGGCTTCTCCCAGAAATTCATCAACCACGTGGTGTGTCCTGCCATGAGGGTCAATTACGGCCAAGGGGTCGCCATCCCTGGCTTTGTAGGTGAGTGTTTGAGGGAGCCTCCCATCCTGGGTGTGGAGAATGGATTGGAAGAGAACAGAGATGGTTCTGTGGGCAGCCTTGTCCTTGATGAGCTGGCAGCTGTACTAATTACCAAAGAATGGAAGCAGCCTTGCCCTGGACAGGTCACCAGCCTGCCCAGTGAGGATGTGTGGTATAAAAGAGTGGGTTGGGCAGCGGTGAGGAAGAGGAAGGAGGAAGAGAGAAGGGGAAGAGAGGAGTCAGTGTTGCGTGGTGCTGCCCATTTACAGAAAAAAAAATGGAAGTTTACTGTAAAGGATAATAAAGGGCTGGTGCTGGCCACTATCTTGGCTGTCAGTTGTTCAAGTCCAGCAGCAATGGGGAAAATCTTCAGCATCAGTCATTTCAGCCCACTGTCAATGGGGAAAGGTTTGGAAGTTTTATTGAAGTGTAATAAAAGGCTGATGCTAGCCACTATCTTGGCTGTCAGTTGTTCAAGTCCAGCAGCAATGGGGAAAATCATCTGGGTCCACCAACAATTGGTGCCCCATGTGAGGAGTGCCAAAAGCTACACCACCCATCCTGGCTGTTGGGTTCCTGCTCCCTGGGCTCCCAGCTCTGTGTCCCAAAGGGACATTTAATGCCCCCAGTTTTGCAGTTTGTTTTTCCAGTGTTTCCCTGCTGACAGAGGTGGTTTCCTTGCAGGTGCTGTGTCTCTGGCCGGGGTGCAGTCGGGCCTTTGGTCTGTGAAAGGGGGGAACAAACTCGTGTGCTCCGGCCTCATCTACTCCTCCAAGGCCGAGGTTATCCCGGGAACAGTCGTGTCCATAGAGCCAAAAACCAGACACCAGCGTGGTGGTGAGTGGGGCTGGAGTTCCCTTCAGTGGGGAGGGGATGGTGACACTGGAGAACTCGGCGCCTTCTGAGTGTCTAAGTGAAAATTCCTGCCTGGGAGGCTGGGGAGGGGCTGGGATAGGATTCCCAGAGCTGTTGCCTGGAAGTGTCCAAGGCCAGATTGGATGGAGCTTGGAGCAGCCTGGAACAGTGGAATGTGTCCCTGCCATGGAACTGGATGGGCTTCAGGATCCCTTCCAGTCCAACCCATTCCATGAAAACAGGGCTCCAAACCCAGCTGCACAAATTGATGAACCCAAATGTTGGGATGCCAGGGACAGTTGGGATTCCTCCCAGCAGGGTCAGGATAACCGAGCTGCTCTCCACAGGGGATGTGGTGAAGCTCTACGAGGTCACCTACAACACGTCCTCGGGGCTCACAGGGGACACCTACGACATCGTGGTCATCGCGGCGCCGCTCGGCCGCAAGATGGCCAACATCACCTTCCGCAACTTCGACCCTCCCATCCCGGAATTCCCCAATCCCTACCACCAGACCGTCACCACCCTGGTGCACGGGCGCTTGAACACCTCCTTCTTTGGCTACCAGGACCCCCAGGCCTTTCCCTTTGGGGCCATTTTCACCACGGACAACCCCAAACTGTTCATCAACAGCCTGGGTGTGGTGTCCCCCGTGGGTGACACGGGCACGGGCGAGACGCTGCCGCTGCCCTCGGCCGTCTGGAAGGTGTTTTCCAACGAGGAGCTCAGCAAGGAGCAGCTCAATTTGCTCTTCTCCTCCTACGACTCGGTGAAGGTGAAGCCGTGGCTGGCGTATCCCCAGTACAGCGCTCCCGAGAGGTTTCCCCCCATCGTGCTGCACGAGCGGCTCTACTACCTGAACGGGCTGGAGCGCGCCGCCAGCGCCATGGAGATGAGCGCCATCGCCGCCCGCAACGCCGCCCTGCTCGCCTTCCACCGCTGGCACGGCCACGGCGCCAGCGTCGACCAGGAGGACCTGCACGAGAGGCTCAAAACGGAGCTCTGACACGCCCCCGGGGCTTAATTAACGCTAACGAACTCTGTGCTGCGCCCCTCCTAGGAGGTGTTCCGTAGGATCGTGGGATCCTTAGGATTGGAGGGTCTTAGATCATAATGACCCTCAAGATGCCATAATTAACTCTAATGAACTTTGCCCCTCCAAGGAGGTGTTTCATAGGATCAAGGGATCCTTAAGACTGGAAGATCTTCAAGACCATCAAGATCTTCAAAAACGTCAAGACCTTCAAGATGCTGTAATAAACTCTAATGAACTCCATACTTTGCTCCTCCAAGGAGGAGTTTCATAGGATCAGGGGATCCTTAAGGTTGGATGAGTTTCAAGAAGATCAAGACCTTCAGGATCATCAAAACCTTCAAGACCTTCTAGATCCTCAAGACCCTCAAGTCCAACCATCAACCCAACTGTGTTCACCGCTAATGGTTTTCTCAAGTGCCACGTCCATGTGTTTTGGAAACTTTCAGGGATTCTGACTCTGCCACAGCCTAGGCTGGACAACTCTTCCTTCCATGACAAAATTCCTCCCAGTATCTCATCTTGATGTCCCCCAGTGCCACCTGGAGGCTGTGTGGCCAGCTCAGGAGGGAACAGGAGCAGTGAAGCCTTCCCAAGTAAGCCGGGACAATTTTTCCTGCCAAAGAAAAATTCCTCAGGGAGAAGATGAGCTGCTGGGAGCTGCCAAAGTGGGTGGGAAAGAGGAAAAAACACCAATATCCATCACTGTGTTCAGGTATGAAGGAGTTAATAAAGAATTGTTAAGTGTCCATGTTTTGAAAGAGAAAACCACCAAAAATAGCACAAATTTAACACCTACTCCCATAAATGAAAAGGTTTTCCATGAGTTTTCCCAGGGTTGGGAGCAGAATTAACACCCAGCTGCCAAAAATTGACATGAGAAAGGCTTGAGTTAGGTCAACCATTACAAAACTGATTTAATAACAAAACCAAAATAATTGTTCACTCCTGGGTGGCATTGTGGACGAGGGAACGGAACCGGTGGGTGGGGATTTGGGGTTTTCCAGGGGTTTATACTCGTTCCAAAGCTTCCAGCATGATGATGCTGTTCCCTCGGATCACCTGCAACGGGGAAGGTGAGAGCTGTTACCTCTGATTGAAAGTAACAGCTTGTTTCAGTTTGTTTCCCCAAAAATCCCTGAAAATTTGGCTGCAATTTCCCCACAAGGATGAAACCAGATGGACTTCCCATTCCTGTTCCTCACCAAACCTCCTGCTCATTTCACACACAGCTCCACCAGTGCTCCCAGTGCCTTTAGCACCTCACTCCCAGTACACCCAGTACTCCCAGTGTCCTCAGCACCCCAATCCCAGTACTCCCAGTGCACTCAGCACCCCCATCCCAGTACACCCAGTACTCTCAGTGCCTTCAGCACCCCAATCCCAGTGCTCCCAGTGCCTTCAGCACCCCACTCCCAGTGTCCTCAGCACCCCAATCCCAGTGCTCCCAGTGCTCTCAGCACCCCCATCCCAGTGCTCCCAGTACTCCCAGTGTCCTCAGCACCCCAATCCCAGTACTCCCAGTGTCCTCAGCACCCCCATCCCAGTGCTCCCAGTGCCCTCAGCACCCCAATCCCAGTGCTCCCAGTACTCCCAGTGCCCTCAGCACCCCCATCCCAGTGCTCCCAGTGCCCTCAGCACCCCAATCCCAGTACTCCCAGTACTCCCAGTGCCCTCAGCACCCCCATCCCAGTGCTCCCAGTGTCCTCAGCACCCCGCTCCCAGTGCTCCCAGTGCTCTCAGCACCCCAATCCCAGTATTCCCAGTACTCCCAGTGCCCTCAGCACCCCAATCCCAGTACTCCCAGTGCTCCCAGTGTCCTCAGCACCCCGCTCCCAGTGCTCCCAGTGCCCTCACCACCATGCCGATGTTGTTCTGCTGCCCGCCCGCCGCCATCTCCACGCACTCGTCGATCACCAGGTTCATGAAGGGGTCGAAGCCCCGCAGGATGCCCTGCACGTGCCGGCCGCCGTTCAGCTTCACTGCGGGAACGCAGGGGTTAAAGGGGGACGGTTCCCAAAATGGGAGAGTTCCCAAAACGGGACTGTTTGCCCCCAAATCTGCAGCTTGGAATGAGCGGGACCCGCAGGGGGTGAATGGGAAGGAAGGACTGAGCACAACCCATAATGAGATAAGGGGAAAAGAATGAATTTTCAACTCATTTTATAGTTAAGTTAATGAATTACGGCTTAATGAGCGAATTAGAATTTTAATTAATGAGCTGCAAGGTTTGAAATCCATCAGGGATGTTGCAGGGGGCAGACCCGAGTGCCAGCCCCAGCAGCCGGGACCCCCTCCCTGGGCTCTGTGAGGGGTGGGCGGGGGTCCCCAAAACCGGGCCCTGCTGGGGGGCGGGCGGGGATCCCCGGGCACCGTGAGGGGAGCGGGCTGGGGTCGCGGGCAGAGGATCGGGGTGGGATCGGTTCCAGAACTCACACGACAGCTTCTTGTCCATGAACCTGCAACGAGAAGGCAGCGGGTGAGCACCGGCTGGTGGGGACGGGGCAGGAGCCCCCCGCCATTATCCCCTCACGAACCGCCCCCTCCCGCCGCCATTGCAGCGGAGCACCGGCCAGCGGCGGAACGCGCCGTTCCGGTGCCCGCTTCCCCCACACCGTGCCCGGCTCCCCTCGCCCCCCGGTGCAGCCCCGGCCCCTCCGGACGCACTTTTTCAGCTCGGGCGGGTGCGCTTTGCTCATGGCGCCCGCAGCCCCCGGCCCGTCTCTGCCGCGCTGCCGCGCTCTGACGTCACCGCGCCGTGCGTCTCTCCGCGCCAGCCAATGGCGAGGCTCGGGGCGCTACCGCACTCACCCGAGTAGCGGCGCAACCAGGGGAAGGCAGCGGGGCGCAAAGGGGGGGAAGCAGGGGGCGGTGAGGGGAGTGCGCGGCTACACGGGGAGGTACGGCGGCATGGCCCCCACGGCGTGCGGCGCGTGTGCGCGCATGTTGTGTGTGAGTCTGCCTTTGTTCATGTGTGTCCACATGTGCACACGTGTGTGTGTGAAATGTTCACATGTGCGCAGGGTCTTGGGCATTTCATCCTCCATGGCGGCGGCGCCGCCCTCTTCGGCTGTTGCCGTCCGCCGGTGCTGCCGCGTGAGCCCTGGGCAGCCCGAGGGACGCCGGCTCCTCGCAAGATGGCGGCGGGCGGGCGGCCGGAGGGGCCGGGGGACCGGGAAAATTAAAGCAATGGACTTAAACTGAATTAATTAAAAGTAGATGAAGTAAAAGAAAGGACTTTGGAATTCAGGATAAAAGGACGCATTTCGTAATTCTGGATAACAATTCAGAGGGACACAAAAGGTCCGTGCGCCCCCTGGAATCGAACCCGCTCCCGGTCCGCCCATCGCCCTCTGCCCTCCCCGCCGCCATGCCGGGCCTCGGCCGTGTGTTGCCGCTGCTGCTGCTCGCCGCGCTCTGCCCACCCGCCCTCAGCCTCCGCCATGGGCCCTCCAAGATCGGTGCGAACGGGGATAGAGCGGGCCATGGCCGCGGGATCAGGGGAGGCGGTTGTGTGACGGAGGGCGGCTGTCAGGGACGGGGAACTGGGGCAGGGATCTGTGAGGGGAAAGCTCAGGGGAGATCTCTTAAGGAGATCTGTCAGATCTGTCACAGGCGCGGTGAGGGGGTGTCCCTTGAAGGGATGAGGGGATCTGGGAGGAGCAGGGGGTGCCCCTGGGATCCTTTCAGGGGATCCGTGAGGATAAAGGAAAATTCCTTGAGGGACATTGAAGGGATCTGTCATGGGAGGCCCCTGAGGGGACCTATGTGGGTCAGGGAGTATGGGGGGTGTCCCATGAGGGATCTAAAGTGGGGGGAACAGTGAGGGATCTGTGGGGGTCAGGGAAAGGTGAGCAGAGGATCCTTTGAGGGGATCTGTGAGGAAGGTGCAATGGGGGACCCCTCAAGGTCCTTGAAGGTCAAGGGGAGCCTGTGAGGGGACCTTCAAGGGCCAGGGGATATGGAGGGGGCTCCTTCGAGGGGATTGGGGTGGCGAGGCCATGACGGGTGTGTGAGAGAATTCCCCAGAGGGGATCTGTCATGCAGGGGTCCGTGAGGGATCTGTAAGGGGGCTCCCTTGATGGAATAAGGGTGGTGGGTCCTTGAGGGGTCTGTGAGGGGTTCCTGTGAGGGGATTGGGGTGGGGAGCCCATGAGGGGCCTGTGAGGGGGGTGTGTGAGGGGGGGGTTCATGGGGCTGTGAAGGTGACCGTGCCCCCTTCTCGCAGCCGTGGTGGGCGGCGGGATCGGCGGCTCGGCCGCCGCGTATTTCCTGCGGCAGAAGTTCGGCCGCAGCGTGCAGCTGCACGTGCTGGAGAAGGCAGCGCTGGGCGGCCGGCTGGACACGCTGGACGTGGAGGGGGCCAGCTACGAGGCAGGGGGGTCCGTGATCCACCCCCTCAACCTGCACATGAAGCATTTTGTCCAGGAGCTGGGTGAGCATGGACACCCCACCTTGGTGTTTCCCAGTCCCAAAATTGTGCCTTGATCCGAAAATGATCCCCCTGTGCTCTGGGTCCCACTCTGCTGGGGGACATCCCTCAAAAGAACAAGGCTTGGTAGCTCCTTATCCACCTCCAGTAGTCCCCAATATCCTTCCCCAATAGTTCCTGTTCTTTTGCCAATATTCCCCCATTTACTTCCCTAGTAATCACCTTTGTCCAATATCCCCCACTCACAGGACACTTTCCTTCCCAAATAGCCCATCACCTCCCCCATGCCCCACTCCAGGAAAAGGAAACCCACATCCCAGTGGGAATGGTTTCACCTCTGTCCATATGTGACCTCCTTATGGCATCATAAAGGTCCAAAAACCACCTCCAATCACTCCCTGACTAATTCCCCTTTCCACACTTTGGCACTCCAATTTTCAATCACTCATTCTTATCAGCACGAAGCCAGGTTATCTGAGGAAGTTGTAACTCAGGTGGAATAGCTCTGCCTTTGCCTAAATTACCTTTTTCTGTCATTTTCCCAAAGGCCTTTCAGCCAACACACTCCCGGGCGGCCCCTCAGGTGTTTATAACGGGGAGGAATTTGTGTTTGAGGAGAGCAGCTGGTCCTTCATCAACCGCCCCAAGCTGCTGTGGCACTATGGGCTCAACCCCCTGCGCATGTCCATGTGGGTGGAGGACATCCTGGACAAGTTCATGAGGTGGGCTGGGGTCCTGAAGGGGAAAAATTGGGAAAGGGACATTAGGGACACCTCATGCCATGGGACACCTTGCTCTGTCCCTGGTGGCTCCAAGCTCCGTCCTTGGGCACTTCCAGGGGTGGTGCAGCCGCTCCATCCTCATAAAAGTCCCCAATCTGGAACCTGAACCTGCCCTCTTGAGCCTCCTTGTCCTGCGGTCCCCCAGAGCCACCCCGTGAGCTCCCCGCGGGTGCCAGGGCCAGAGCTCACTGACAGGACAATCCCTGTGGGCACTGACAGGATCTACCGGTACCAGATGCACGACTACGCCTTCAGCAGCAACGAGCGCCTGCTGCACGCCCTGGGCGGCGACGACTTCGCACGGCTGCTGAACCAGAGCATCGACGAGGCCATGCAGAAAGCAGGCTTCTCCCAGAAATTCATCAACCACGTGGTGTGTCCCATCATGAGGTTTGCTTATGGCCAAGGGGTCACCGTCAATGGCTTTGTTGGTGAGTGTGTGGAGGAGCCTCCCATCCTGGCTGTTGGGTTCCTGCTCTCTGGCTCCCAGCTCTGTGTCCCAAAGGGACATTTAATGCCCCCAGTTTTGCAGTTTGTTTTTCCAGTGTTTCCCTGCTCTGACAGAGGTGATTTCCTTGCAGGTGCTCTCCTTTCAGCCTGGCTGGAGTCAGGCCTTTGGTCTGTGAAAGGGGGGAACAAACTCGTGTGCTCCGGCCTCATCTACTCCTCCAAGGCCGAGGTTATCCCGGGAACAGTCGTGTCCATAGAGCCAAAAACCAGACACCAGCGTGGTGGTGAGTGGGGCTGGAGTTCCCTTCAGTGGGGAGGGGATGGTGACACTGGAGAGCAATCTTGGCCCCATGGAGGGTTTCAAAATGAACATTCCTCCCTGGGGTGCTGGCATGGGATTCCCAGAGGAGCTGTGGCTGTCCCTGCATCCCCAGAAGTGTCCAAGGTCAGACTGGGTGGGCTTAGAGCAAGCTGGGATAGAGGAATGTGTCTCTACCATGGAACTGGATGGGCTTTAGGATCCCTTCCAATCCAAAACCTTCCATGAAAACAGGGCTCCAAACCCAGCTGCACAAATTGATGAACCCAAATGTTGGGATGCCAGGGACAGTTGGGATTCCCTCCCAGCAGGGTCAGGATAACCGAGCTGCTCTCCACAGGGGACACGGTGAAGCTCTATGAGGTCACCTACAACACGTCCTCGGGGCTCACAGGGGACACCTACGACATCGTGGTCATCGCGGCGCCACTCGGCTGCAAGATGGCCAACATCACCTTCCGCAACTTCGACCCTCCCATCCCGGAATTCCCCAATCCCTTCCAGCAGATCTTCACCACCCTGGTGCACGGGCGCTTGAACACCTCCTTCTTTGGCTACCAGGACCCCCAGGATTTTCATCTTGGAGCTGTTTTCACTACGGACAATCCCAAACTGTTCTTCAACAGCGTGAACCTGGAGCCCCCCGTGGGTGACACGGGCACGGGCGAGACGCTGCCACTGCCCTCGGCCGTCTGGAAGGTGTTTTCCAACGAGGAGCTCAGCAAGGAGCAGCTCAATTTGCTCTTCTCCTCCTACGACTCGGTGAAGGTGAAGCCGTGGCTGGCGTATCCCCAGTACAGCGCTCCCGAGAGGTTTCCCCCCATCGTGCTGCACGAGCGGCTCTACTACCTGAACGGGCTGGAGCGCGCCGCCAGCGCCATGGAGATGAGCGCCATCGCCGCCCGCAACGCCGCCCTGCTCGCCTTCCACCGCTGGCACGGCCACGGCGCCAGCGTCGACCAGGAGGACCTGCACGAGAGGCTCAAAACGGAGCTCTGACACGCCCCCGGGGCTTAATTAACGCTAACGAACTCTGTGCTGCGCCCCTCCTAGGAGGTGTTCCGTAGGATCGTGGTTTCCTTAGGATTGGAGGGTCTTCAAGAACATCATGACCTTCAACATCTTCACGAACATCAAGACCTTCAAGATGCTGTAATTAACACTAATCAACTCTATAGTTTGCCCCTCCAAGGAGGTGTTTCATAGGATCATGGGATCCTTAGGATTGGAAGGTCTTCAAGAACATCATGACCTCCAAGAACATCAAGACCTTCAAGACCATCAAGATGCCATAATTAACACTAATGAACTCAGTGCTTCACCCCTCCTAGGAGGTGTTTCATAGGATCATGGGATCCTTAAGGTCGGATGAGTTTCAAGACCTTCAAAACCATCAAGAACATCAAAACCTTCTAGACCTTCAGGATCACCAAGATCTTCAAGATCTCCAAGAATGATCAAAACTTTCAAGGCCATTAGGATCTTCAAGACCCTCAAAAACATCAAAACCTTCACAACCATCAAGAGTCTCGAAGTTGTTAGGACCTTCAAGTCCAACCATCAACCCAACCACGTTCACCATTAACGATCTCCTCAAGTGCCGCGTCCACGCGTTGTTTGGACACTTCCAAGGGTTGATGACTCTGCCACAGCCTAGGCTGGACAAGCCTTCCTTCCATGACAAAATTCCTCCCAATATCTCATCTTGACCTCCCCTGGTGCCACCTCTTTGGCCAGCTCAGGAGGGAACAGGAGCAGTGAAGCGTTCCCAACTAAGCCGGGACATTTTCTCACACAAACTCCTCAAAGACCTTGATTTATCCTTGTCTGAGATTAGGGAATTCATGAAAAATGCCATATTGACCCCAAAAGTGCCCTCCAGCTGGGAATATCAACTCCCTGGCTGTCCATCCCTCTGCCCCAACTTTTCCTGCCAATTAATTTTTCCTCAGGGTGGAAACTGGGGGGAATGGGGTGGTGGGAGCTGCCAAAATGGGTGGGAAAGAGGAAGAACCACCAATATCCATCACTGTGTTCAGGTATGAAGCTAATAAAGAATTTAACAATGTCCATGTTTTGAAGGAGAAAACCACCTAAAATAGCACAAATTTAACATTCACATCAATAAATTAAAGTTTTCCTTGAGTTTTCCCAGTGTTGGGAGTGGAATTAACACCCAGCTACCAAAAACTGGTGCGAGAAAGGCTTGAGTTAGGTCAACCATTACAAAACTGATTTAATAACAAAACCAAAATAATTGTACACTCAGGAGCAGAGTCATGGACAACGGAATGGAACTGGTGCTGGGGAATTTGAGGTTTTTCCAGGGGTTTTATACTCGTTCCAAAGCTGCCAGCGTGATGATGCTGTTCCCTCGGATCACCTGGAAGGAGGGAGCTGAGAAGCACCCAAAGCTCTGAATTCCCATTCCTGTGCTTTACCAAACTTCCCCCTCATTGCGCACACACGGCTCCACCAGTGCTCCCAGTGCCCTCAGCACCCCGTTCCCAGTGCCCTCAGCACCCTGCCGGTGTTGTTCTGTTGCCCGCCGCCATCTCCACGGACTCCTCGATGACCGTGAGGGTCCCCGGGCACCGTGAGGGGAGCGGGCTGGGGTCGCGGGCAGAGGATCGGGGTGGGATCAGTTCCAGAATTCACACGACAGCTTCTTGTCCATGAACCTGCAACGAGAAGGCAGCAGGTGAGCACCGGCTGGTGGGGACGGGGCAGGAGCCCCCCGCCATTATCCCCTCACGAACCGCCCCCTCCCGCCGCCATTGCAGCGGAGCACCGGCCAGCGGCGATGCACGCCGGGACACCGGCCAGCGGCGGACCGCGCCGTTCCGGTGCCCGGTGCCCGCTTCCCCCCACACCGTGCCCGGCTCCCCTCGCTCCCCGGCGCGGCCCCGGCCCCTCCGGACGCACTTTTTCAGTTCGGGCGGGTGCGCTTTGCTCATGGCGCCCGCAGCGCCCGGCCCGTCCCTGCCGGGCAGCCAATGGCGGCCCCCGCGGCGCTACCGCACTCACCCGAGTAGCGGCGCAGCCAGGGGAAGGCAGCGGGGCGGGAATGGAGCGAAGCAGGGTGCGGTGAGGGGAGTGCGCGGCTACACGGGGAGGTACGGCGGCATGGCCCCCACGGCGTGCGGCGCGAACGGGCACGCGGTGTGCGCGTGTGCAGGTGTGCACACCTGGGTGAGAGTGTGTGTGCACAGGGTCACACGTGTGTGTGTGTGTGTGTGTGTGTGTGTGTGCCACTGTTCCCAAGCATCACCCCCCAATACCTCCCCATACCTGCAGTGTCCCCTCAGCACCCACCCAATCAGCCCCAGTTTCCCCAGTGTCCTCCATCACCCTCTATCGCCCACTCCAGTGCCCCCCAGTTCCCCCTATTCTCCCCCATCACCCCAGTCGCCCCCATCACCCCCAGCCCCCATTGTTCTCCCCCATCACCCCCAGTGCCCCGCCAGTTCCCCCCATCACCCCCAGGACCTCCTATTCTCCCCCATCACCCCCAGCAGCACCCGCGGTTGTTGGGAGGTGCCACCTTGGCCTTTAATGAGTGCGTGCTGCTGCGGGGGTGTCCCCGGGGTGTCCCGGGGGTGTCCCCGCTGTCACTGCTGGATGCTGGCCAGCCCGTCCCGCATCTTCTTGGCCATGGCGGGCACGAGGCGCAGGTGCTGCTCCCCGCAGGTGGCCAGGCAGGCGTCCAGCTGGCCCCGCACGCGCGGCTCCGAGCCCCCCGAGTCCAGGGCGTCCTTGGCCTGGTCCGAGCACTGCAGCGAGCAGCGGCTCAGCCGGTCCTGGGGATGGCACGGTCACTGGGGACACTGGGGACACTGAGGGGACTGGGGGGGCAGCAGCTCAGCCGGTCCTGGGGATGGCACGGTCACTGGGGGGACTGGGGGGTCAGCACAGGACAGGGAGGTCAGGGGATGGACTGGGTGTAGGGGGGCACAGGGAATGCATTTGGGGGTGCAGGGATTGGGGGCTCATGTCCTGCCCAGGGCTCCCATTGCTGTCCCAGGGGTCCCAGTGCTATCCCAGGGCTCCCAGTGCTGTCCCAGGGGTACCAGCGCTACCCCAGGGCTCCCAGTGCTGTCCCCAGGGCTCCCAGTGCTATCTCAGTGCTATCCTGGTGCTGTCCCCAGGGGTCTCAGTGGGGTCCCGGTGCTGTCCCCAGGGTCCTGGTGCCCCCTCCTCACCTGGAAGTGCTCAAGCTCGGCGGTGACGATGGCCTGGGCGCGGGCCAGGGGCGCGTGGCAGCGCTCGATGCAGCGCTGCACCTCCTGCATGGACGCTGCGGCGTCCTCACAGCACCGCGCGCTGCAGCGGAACATGGCGCCCTGGGGACACAGGGGGACAAGGGGTTAACGGGGGGTACCCTGGGGACACGGGGTAATGAGGAGCAACAGGGGACATGGGGTACTCTGGGGACACGGGACACAGGGCACCCTGGGGACAGGGGTTAACGGGGGACACCAGGGGACACGGGGTACCCTGGGGACACGGGGGACACGGGGTTAACAGGGTCTGTTGGGGGGCACAGGAGATGAGCTTGGGGGGTACAGGGTTCATTTAGGGGGCACAGGGCGTGGAGGGCACAGAGTGTCTTGGGGACACAGGGAATGTATGAGGGGTACAGGAGATGTACTGGGGGCCACAGAATGTATTTAGGGGGCAGGGGGTGTGTTGGGGGGCACAGGGGATGTGTGAGGGGTATAGGAGATGAACTGTGGGGGGCACAGGGTGCATTTACAGGGCACAAGGGGATGAACTGGGGGTGCACAGGGGGTGTTTAGGGGGCACAGGGTGTGTTTGGGGGCACCGGGGATGCACTTGCAGGACACAGGGTGTGTTGGGGGGCACAGGGAATGTGTGAGGGGTACAGGACATGTACTGGGGGGGGGTACAGGGTGTGGAAGGCACAGGGTGTGTGGGGGGCACAGGGTGTGTTTAGGGGCCACAGGGTGTGTTGGGGGACACAGGAGATGCACTTGGGGGGCACAGAGGGTGTATGCGGGGGTCACAGTGAATTGGGGGGGGAGTCTCAGGGTGTGTATGGGGGCCGGTCCCGGCGCTGCTCGGGCACCCACGTGTGTGTGTGTGGGTGCCCTGGACCCCTCCCTGCCTGTCCCCCCCGTGTCCCCGCGTGTCCCCGAGTGTGCCCGGTACCTGCATGCCGCGGATCTGCTCCCGCTCCAGCCCCTGCACCGCGCTCTCCACCGCGGCCTGCACCCGGCCCTGCGCCGCCTCCGCCATGGGCCCGCTCTAAACCTTAAACCCGCCCTAAGCCCGCCCCGATCCGCCCTAAACCCGGCCCTGCACCGCCTCCACCATGGGCCCGCCCTAAACCTGCCCTCAAACCCGCCCCGATCCGCCCTAAACCAGCCCTAAACCAGCCCTAAATCCGCTTTAGAACTCGCCCCGAACCGCGGCCTGCGCCCGGCCCTGCGCTAGACCCGCCCCAAACCCGCCCCGATCCGCCCTAAACCTGAGGGCAACCGCCCCAAAACCAACGGGAATCGCCCCAAAACCCGCCCCAAACCTGAGGGGAACAGCCCCAAAATCAACGGGAACCGCCCCAAATCTGAGGGGAATCGCCCCAAAACCCGCCCCAAACGTGAGGGGGATCGCCCCAAATCCGTCCGGAACCGCCCCAAAATCAACGGGAACCGCCCCAAAAGCGCCCTGAATCACCCCCAAACCCGCTGGGCAACCGAAAAGCCCCGAATCGCCCCAAACCTGAGGGAAATTGTCCCAAACAGCCCCAAAACTAGCGGGGATCGCCCCAAACCTGCTGAGAATCGTCCCAAACCCGCCCCAAAACCGCGGAGAATCCCCCCCCAAAACTGCAGGGAATTGTCCCAAAATTGCTGCGAATCACCCCCAAAGTGACCCCAAACTGCAGAGAATCCCCCTAAAACTGCCAGGAATTGTCCCAAAACCTCCGGGACCAGCCCCAAACTGATGGGAATTGCCCCAAATCTGCCCCAGAATGGGGCCAAAACTGGGGCATCAGGGCTTGAAAATTTGGGATGAAAATTTGGGAATTTGGGGCTGATCCTAAAACTGTTCTTCAAAATTTGGGATAAAATTATGGGAAAATGGGTCTGAGTTCGATATTGGGGCATTGGGCTTCAAAATTTGGGATGAAAATTTTGGAATTTGGGGCTCAGCGACCCCTGGGAATATCCCCCCACTCCCAGCTGTGGGATTCAGCATCTCCTTCCCAAATATCCCCCCACCAAAAAAACCCCAAGCCACGAATTTTCTGTAAAAAAAATTGTTTTTACATCTAAATAACTAAATAATTTACATCTAAATCTTAAATAACTCTAAGTCAGGTTTTTAGGATGGAAAAAAAAAAACAAACCCAAAGACCAGGCGATGACAAGAACATCTTTATAGGAATCAAAATTAATTTAAACCAGGCGAAATAAATTAAAACATTAAATATTAACTTTCAGTGCAACATATACAGAAGACATGAGAGTAACCATGACTTAAAAAAAACCCAAAAAACCCCAAAAACAACCCCAAAACAGAGGGAAAAGCTCTGGGTTGGTTACTAAGGGGGAGTTAAGGCTGTGCCTCCAGCCCGAGGAGGTTTCCTGGGATTTAAATTCATTTATTATTAATAAAAAGCTGGGATTTGTCCCCAAAAATGAGCCGGGCTTGGGTGTTTTTTTTTCTTTTCTGTAGAAAAATAAATCCCCATCCTGGCGGGGGTTTGGGTTAAAATCCCAAATATTTGGGTTTGAGAAGTCCCGGGAAAACGACCCGAGAGTCGAGGGAGACCCCGGGGAAACGGTGGGAAAAGGGGAAAACGCCCCAAAAAGGATCCGAGGCGGGGAGGGGACGGTCCTGGGGCGTCCCCAGGTGTCCCCAGGTGGTCCCGGGTCTGTCACACACCTGTGGGGGTGGAATGGCAGCGGTTACACATCAGGGTGTCACCTGTGTCCCCAGGTGTCCCCCACCTGTCCCAGGTGTCCCTAGGTGTCCCATGGATGTCCCCAGGTGTCCCCTCCCCTGTCCCAAGTGACCCTAAGTGTTCCTGGTGTCCTCCACCTGTCCCAGGTGTCCCCTCCCCTGTCCCAGGTGTCCCTAGGTGTCCCATGGATGTCCCCAGGTGTCCCCTCACCTGTCCCCTATGTCCCCTTACCTGTCCCAAGTGTCCCCTGTGTCCCAGGTGTCCCCTCCCCTGTCCCAGGTGTCCTAGGTGTCCTCTGTGTCCCCACATATCCCTCACCTGTCCCAGGTGTTCCCTCACCCATCCCCTGTGTCCCCAGGTCTCCCCTCACCTGTCCCAGGTGTCCCCTGTGTCCCAGGTGTCCCCTTCCCTGTCCCAGGTGTCCTAGGTGTCCCCGGTGTCCCCACATGTCCCTCACCCATCCCCTGTGTCCCCAGGTCTCCCCTCACCTGCCCCAGGTGTCCCCAGGTGTCCCTCACCCGTCCCACGTGTCCCATGGATGTTCCCAGGTTTCCCTCGTGTCCCCTGGTGTCCCATAGATGTCCCCTCACCTGTCCCAAGTGTCCCCTGTGTCTCAGGTGTCCCTTTCCCTGTCCCAGGTGTCCCCAGGTGTCCCTCACCTGTCTCGCTGTGGCAGCAGGACGCTCCCCCTTGAGCAGCCCCCCCGGTTTCTCCTGTCACCCCCATGTGTCCCCATGTGTCCCCATGTGTCCCAGGCATCCTGTGGTGTCCCGTGGATGTCCCCAGGTGTCCCTCACCTGTCTCGCTGTGGCAGCAGGACGCTCCCCCCTTGAGCAGCCCCCCCGGTTTCTCGGGGCCGGCTCCGGGCTCGCGGCACCAACCGGGACAGGGACAGGGACAGGGACAGGGACAGCGCTTCCGCAGGCGACAGCAGCTGGGGACAGCAACGGGACAGCGATGGGACATGGGGACAGCAACAGGGACATGGGGACAGGGACATGGGGACAGAGCCAGCGCTTCTGCAGGCGGCAGCAGCTGGGGACAGCAATGGGACAGCGATGGGACAGCGATGGGACAGCGATGGGACAGCGATGGGACATGGGGACAGCAACAGGGACATGGGGACAGGGACATGGGGACAGGGCCAGCGCTTCTGCAGGCGGCAGCAGCTGGGGACAGCAATGGGGACAGCAATAGGGACAGCAATGGGACATGGGGACAGACATGGGGACAGGGACAGGGCCAGCACTTCTGCAGGTAGCAGCAGCTGGGGACAGCAACGGGGACAGCAATGGGACAGTGACGGGGTCAGAGACAGGGACATGGGGAATGGGGACAATGACACAGACATGGAGACATGGGGACAGCGACAGGGACATGGGGACACAGGGAATGGGGACGGGGACAAGGACAGGACACAGGGACATGGGGAATGGGGACATGGATGGGGACACAGGGAATGGGAATGGGGACGGGGAATGGAGACACAGAATGGGGACAGGGATGGGGACACAGGGACATGGGGAATGGGGACAAGGACAGGACACAGGGACATGGGGAACGGGGACACAGGGAATGGGAATGGGAATGGGGACGGGGAATAGGGACACAGGGACATGGGGACACAGGGACATGGGGAATGGGGACAGGGACATGGGGACACAGAGATGGGGATGGGGACAGGGAAGGGGACAGGGAATGGGGACACTGGAAATGGGAATGGGGACAGGGGACATGGGGACAGGGATGGGGAATGGGGACAGAGGTGGGACAGGGAATGGGGGTGGGGGACGGAGATGGGGACAGGGACTGGGTTGGAGATGGGGTTGGGGACAGGGATAGGGTCAGGGATAGGGAATGGGGACAGGGATGGGGACACAGGGATGGGACAAGGACACAGGGCATGGGGATGGGGACAGGTCCCCTGTCCCGGGCTGTCCCCAGGAAGCCCCGGTGGCACTCACTGGACCAGGACGCAGACGGTGACGAGCAGGGCCGAGGCCACCACGGCCACCACGAGCAGGGCAGTGATGGTCTGCTTCTTCTGGGTGGCTGCCACCACGGCCAGCAGGTCAGCGTGCTCACAGCGCGTCCCCACGTACCCCGAGTGACACCTGGGGACACAGGGCAGGTCAGGGTGTCCCCACGTACCCCGAGTGACACCTGGGGACACAGGGCAGGTCAGGGTGTCCCCACGTACCCCGAGTGACACCTGGGGACACACAGGGACACAGGGCAGGTCAGCCTGGAGTTTTGGGATCGCCAGGACACTGACCCTGGAATTTTGGGATCACTGAGACCCCAAACCCAGAGTTTTAGGGTCAGGGGATTTAGGCACTCACACGCAGGCGGGTTTCTCCCACAGTTCTGGGGTTTCTCAGGGATTTCTCAGGTTTCTCCTGCCCCCACAGTTCTGGGGTTAGGGGGTTTAGGCACTCACACGCAGGTTCTCCTGACCCCACAGTTTTGGGGTTTCCTCAGCACAATGACCCCACAGTTTATGGTTAGGGGATTTAGGCACTCACACGCAGGCGGGTTTCTCCTCCTGATCCCATAGTTTTGAGGGATGTGACCCCACAGTTTTGGGGTTTCTCAGGGATTTAGGCACTCACACACAGGTTCTCCTGACCCTACACTTTCAGGTTTAGGGGATTTAGGCACTCACACACGCTCGGGTTTCTCCTGACCCCACAGTTTCTGGTTAGGGGATTTAGGCACTCACACACACGCAGGTTTCTCCTCCTGATCCCATAGTTTTGAGGGATATGACCCCACAGTTTTGAGGTTAGGGGATTTAGGCACTCACACACAGGCTCTCCTGACCACACAATGTAATGGTTAGAGGATTTAGGCACTCACACACAAGCAGGTTTCCCCCACAGTTTCTGGTTAGGGGATTTAGGCACTCACACACACGCAGGTTTCTCCTGACCCCACAGTTTTCATGGTTAGGGGATTTAGGCACTCACACGCAGGCAGGTTTCTCCTCCTGATCCCATAGTTTTGAGGGATGTGACCCCACAGTTTTGAGGTTAGAGGATTTAGGCACTCACACACAAGCAGGTTTCCCCCACAGTTTCTGGTTAGGGGATTTAGGCACTCACACACAGGTTTCTCTTGCCCCCATAATTTCGGGCTTAGGGGATTTAGGCACTCACACACACGCAGGTTTCTCCTGACCCCACAGTTTCTGGTTAGGGGATTTAGGCACTCACACACACACAGGCTCTCCTGCCCCCACAGTTCATGGTTCGGGGATTTAGGCACTCACACGCAGGCGGGTTTCTCTCACAGTTTGGAGTTAGGGGATTTAGGCACTCACACACACGCAGGTTTCTCCTGCCCCCACAGTTTCTGGTTAGGGGATTTAGGCACTCACACACAGGCTCTCCTGACCCTACACTTTCAGGTTTAGGGGATTTAGGCACTCACACACACGCAGGTTTCTCCTGACCCCACAGTTTTCATGGTTAGGGGATTTAGGCACTCACACACACACAGGCTCTACTGCCCCCACAGTTTCTGGTTAGGGGATTTAGGCACTCACACGCAGGCGGGTTTCTCCTCCTGCACCAGGAAGCGGCACGTGCCGTGGAAGCAGAACTGCCGGTGCGAGTCCGGGCACTCGTTGAAGTGCGACCTCACCGCCGCCGCCACCGGGACTGGGGGGAAAACGAGGAGAAAAATGGGGATTTTGGGGAGAATCCCAAAAAAATGGGGGAGCAGCCCCCGGGAAGGGTTGGCGTTAGAGGAAAGGGGTGGTAGCAGCCTTGGGGTGACAAGAGGGACACCGGGCTGGGCTCCCTCCCACCCCAAAAGGACATTTCCCATTCCAAAAGATTCCCCATCCCAAAAGGAGGTGTCCCGTCCTAAAAGGAGATTTCCCACCCCAAAATGAGTTTTTTTCACCCCAAAAGGAGATTTTCCCACCCCAAAATGAGTTTTTCCCGTCCTAAAATGAGATTTCCCACCCCAAAAGATCTTCCATCCCAAAAGGAGATTTTACCCATCCCAAAAGGAGATTTTTCCACCCCAAAAGATTTTCCATCCCAAAATGAGTTTTTCCCCATCCCAAAAGGAGATTTCCCACCCCAAAATGAGTTTTTTTCACCCAAAAGATTTCCCACTCCACAGGAGATTTCCCACCCCAAAAGGAGATTTTCCCACCCCAAAATGAGTTTTTCCCATCCTAAAAGGAGATTTCCCACCCCAAAAGATCTTCCATCCCAAAAGGAGATTTTACCCATCCCAAAAGGAGATTTTCCATCCCAAAAGGGAGATTTCCCACCCCAAAATATTTCCCAGCCCCAAAAGGAGATTTTCCCACCCCAAAAGGAGATTTTCCCACCCCAAAAGGAGATTTCCCCCACCCCAAAGTTGAGCAGAGCTGCTTTAGGGTTTGCTTTGGGATCTCTGTGCATCCACCCCAAAGATCCCAGCCGGGTGCAGCCTCAATAATCCCTGAGGAATTTCCTAAAGAGCTCAGGAGGAGGAGGAGGAGGAGGAGGAGGAGGAAGCCCGAGCCCGCTCCTGGTTCCCATTAAACCCCATCAAACCCCCTGGTGTGAATTATCCCGAGGGAATTTCCTGCTGGGATCGTTTGGGCGCTCCCGACCCAGCCCCGGCCCCGGGAGGATTCATGGCAGCCCCAAGGAGGGGCTGGATCAAAGCCTGGGATGTGGGATGGGATTGGGGTGTCCCCGTGTCCCCAAAGCTGGGAACGGCCACCTTGGGGTGTCACCATGTCCCCAAAGCTGGGAACGGCCACCTTGGGGTGTTCCTGTGTCCCCAGAGCTGGAAAAGCCACCTTGGGGTGTCCCCGTGTCCCCAAAGCTGGGAACGGCCACCTTGGGGTGTCCCCGTGTCCCCAAAGCTGGGAACGGCCACCTTGGGGTGTTCCTGTGTCCCCAGGGCTGGGAAAAGCCACCATGGGATGTCCCCAAAGCTGGGAAGTGCCACCTTGGGGTGTCCCCGTGTCCCCAACACTGGGAAGGGCCACCTTGGGGTGTCACCATGTCCCCAAAGCTGGGAACGGCCACCTTGGGGTGTTCCTGTGTCCCCAGAGCTGGAAAAGCCACCTTGGGGTGTCCCCGTGTCCCCAAAGCTGGGAAGGGCCACCTTGGGGTGTCACCATGTCCCAAACATTGGTAAAAGCCACCTTGGGATGTTCCAGTGTCCCCAGTTCTGGAAGAGCCACCTTGGGGTGTCCTCGTGTCCCCAAAGATGGGAAAAGCCACCTTGGGGTGTCCCTGTGTCCCCAGTGCTGAGGAGGTTTGGGGTGGCTGGGATTGGGATGTCCCAATGTCCCCAAAAGCTGGGAAAAGCCACTTGGGGTGTCACAGTGTCACCAACACTGGGAAAAGCCACCCTGGGATGTCCCCATGTCCCCACAGCTGGAAGAGCCACCTTGGGGTGTCCCAGTGTCACCAGACCTTGGAAGGGGCTCTTTGGGGTGTCCCTGTGTCCCCAGTGCTGAGGAGGATTGGGGTGGCTGGGATTGGGGTGTCCCCAATACTGGGAAAAGCCACCTTGGCGTGTCTCCATGTCCCAGACATTGGGAGAAGCCACCCTGGGATGTCCCTGTGTCCCCAGAGTTGGAAGAGCCACTTTGGGGTGTCCCCAATGCTGGGAAGGGCCACCTTGGGGTGTCCCTGAGTCCCCAGTGCTGGGGAAGTTTGGGGTGGCTGAGATTGGGATGTCCCCGTGTCCCCAACATTGGGAAGGGCCACCCTGGGGCGTTCCTGTGTCCCCAGAGCTGGAAGAGCCACCCTGGGGTGTCCCCAATGCTGGGAAGGGCCACCCTGGGGTGTCCCTGTGTCCCCAGAGCTGGAAAAGCCACCCTGGGGTGTCCCCATGTCCCCAGGTCTGAGGGGGTTTTTAGGGATTCTTCTGGAAACCCTTTCCTTGGAGGGAAACCCTTTCTTTCGGGGCCAAAACCTTTCCTTTTGGGGCCAGAAATCCTTTTTTTGGGGGGCTGGAAACCTTTTCCTTTTGGGGAACAGGAACCCTTTTTTGTGGGGCTGGAAATCCTTTTTTGGTGGTGCTGAAAGCTCCCCCTTTCCTTGTAGGGAAACCCTTTCTTTTGGGGCCAAACCCTTTCCTTTTGGGGCCAGAACCCCTTGGTGTTTGGGGTCAGAAACCCTCTTTTTTGGGGGCCACAACCTCTTTGTTTTTGGGACCAGAAACTCTGCTTTTGGGGCCAGAACCCCTTTTTTGGGAGCAGGAAACCATTCCTGGTTTTCCCCTCAGAGCTCAGCCCCAGTATCCCACCCAGAGCCCCGTAACCCCATAAAGAGGAAGGGTGGGACACCAAAAAACCCCAAAATTCCCCCAAATGCCCCCAAATTCCCGCTGGGCACTCACCGCTCCGGCCGGCCGTGCTGTTGTCCAGCGCGTGGCACGCGGCCAGCAGGACACCTGGGGAGGGACAATGGGGTCAGCCACGCCCTGACCCCAAAAAAACCCCACAAAAAAACCCCCAAAGGGGGATTTAGGGTCGGCAAAACCACCCCGAGATTTTGAAGGGAACCGCGGGAATTTTTAGGAAATTTTTAAGGGGAAAATCCTCAAGGTTTTTAAGGGAAATGCAGGAATTCCCTGTGGCAGGAACGACCCCCTCGAGCGATCGCTTGGAGACTTTTAAGGAAAAACCTCCAGGATTTTGAAGGAAAACACAGGAATTCCCTGTGGGCATCCTGATGGGATCAGTGGGCATCCATCCCTGTGGGCATCCATTCCTCCTGGCATCCCAGTTCTGGGTGGGCATCCATCCCTTGGCACTCCAGTGGGATCAGTGGGCGTCCATCCCTGTGGGCATCCATTCCCTGGGCATTCCAGTTCTGGCTGGGCATCCATTCCTTGGCATTCCAGTGGAATGAGTGGGCATCCATCCCTTGGCATTCCCGTTCTGGGTGGGCATCCAGGTTCTGAGTGGGTGTTCATCTCCTGGGCATCCAGGTCCTGAGTGGGCATCCATCCCAGTGGGCATCCAGGTCCTGAGTGGGCATCCATCCCTGTGGGCATCCTGATGGGATCAGTGGGCATCCATCCCCTGGGCACTCCATTTCTGAGTGGGCATCCAGGTTCTGAGTGGGTGTTCATCCCCCTGGCATTCCAGTTCTGGGTGGGCATCCGTCCCCCTTGGCATTCCAGTGGGATCAGTGGGCATCCATCCCCATGGATATCTATCCCTTGGCATTCCAGTTCTGGATGGGCATCCATCCCCCTGCCATCAGGGTGGGATGAGGGGGCATCCATCCCCTGGGCACCCCAGTTCTGAGTGGGTGTTCATCTTCTGGGCATTCTGGTCCTAAGTGGGCATCCATCCCTGTGGGCATCCATGCCCTGGGCATTCCAGTAGGATCAGTGGGCATCCATCCCTGTGGGTGTCCATCCCTTGGCATTCCAGTTCTGGGTGGGCATCTATGCCTTGGCATTCTGGTTCCGAATGGGCATCCATCCCCTTGGCATTCCAGTGGGATCAGTGGGCATCCATCCCCAAGGGCGTCCATCTCCTGGGCATTTGGGGGGCATCCATCCCTGGGCATTCTGGTTCTGAGTGGGCATCCATCCCTGTGGGCATCCTGAAGGGATCAGTGGGCATCCATCCCCTGGGCACTCCATTTCTGAGTGGGTATTCATCTCCTGGGCATTCTGGTTCTGGATGGGCATCCATCCCCTTGGCATTCTATTGGGATCAGTGGGAGTCCATCCCTGAGGGCATTCCAGTCCTGAGTGGGCATCCGTCTGCCCTTGGCATTCCGGTGGGGTCAGTGGACATCCATCCCCAAGGGCGTCCATGCCCTGGGCATTTGGGGGGCATCCATCCCTTGGCATTTTGGCATTGGGGTTCTGAGTGGGCATCCATCCCTCTGGATGTCCATCCCCCGGGCATTAAAAAAGGGCATCCATCCCTTGGCATCGGAATTCCAGGTGGGCATCCATCCCTCGGCATTGGAATTCCAGGTGGGCATCCATCCCTTGGCATTGGAATTCCAGGTGGGCATCCATCCCTTGGCATTCCAGCTCCTCCGTTCCCCTCCCCAGCTGCTCTCCGTGGGCAGGTGGCTGGCCCAGCCCTCACCCCCGATCCCACAGAAACTTCCCCAAAAACTTGGCAAATTCTCCATGCCCAGGCCCAGCCCGGGGACACCGGACACCCCCGGACACTCGGACACCCCCGGACACCCCCGGACACTCGGACACCCCCGGACACTCGGACACCCCCGGGACACCCCCGGACACCCCCGGTCCCCGCTGGAGCTGCCCCATCCCCACCCCTGTTCCAGCCCATCCCACCCCGTTCTTTGGGATCTCCGGGAATCTCTCCCTCGGAAAGGCTCCCAAACTTTCCCACCGCGATTCCAGCAGCTCCATCCCGGTAATCCCCGGCAATTCCCGGCTCGCTTCTCCCGAGATTCCCGTCCCGGTCCCAATCCCCGCTGCAAGGACCCGGAGCGCTCCCGTTCCCTTCCCCGAGGGTTCCGATCCCACCGGGAACGGCCGGAGAGCGCTCGGAGCCCCCCGAGGGCGAGCAGCGGCACCGGAGAGACCCGGAGCCACGGGAGAGAACGGGAGAGAACGGGAGAGAACGGGACACAGGAGCTCGGGATGAGCCCCGGCAGGAGGGACACGGGGCTGGAACCACCGGGGGACGCTCGGAGCCACCGGAGGAGCCTTGGATGAGGAACGGGAGCGGGACACGGCGCCGGAGCCACCGAGGGAGCCTTGGATGAGGAACGGGAGCGGGACACGGCGCCGGAGCCACCGGGGGACGCTCGGACCGGTGGCAGCACCGGGCGCTGGAGCGGGGCCAAGCGCAGCCGCTTTCCCACCGGGATACCGGAGCTGCGGCTCGGTGCCACCGCCGGACACAGCGGGACAAAGCCAGCCGAGCTCCAGCCGCCCGCACCGGGATCCGTCCGTCTGTCCGTCCGTCCTTCCCGCGGGAGCATCCCCGCTCCCGTCCCGTCCCGTCCCGTCCCGGCTCGGCTCGGCTCGGCTCCAGCCCGGAGCGCCCCCGCTTCCCACCCCCCCTTCCCTCGCACCCCCCTCGCCACTCTAATTAGCCCCCAGCCCTAATTAGCCGCTCTAATTAAGCGTCTGACCGCGGCCGTACTCACGCGTCGCGGCGGAGGCGCCTTTCCCACAGGGAACGAACTTCGGGAGCGCCCGCGCGGGGGAATTTTATGGGGTTTTTATAGGAATTTTATAGGATCTTTATAGGGTTTTTACCGCGTTCCCGCGACCCCCAGAACCCACCCGCGGAGCCCCCCGAGCCCGCCCCGCTCCGGGGTCCGGCCGGGCTGGGGGCGCGGAGCCCCCCGGGCCGAACCGAACCGAGCCGGGCCGGGCCGGGCTGAGCCCCGCACGTACCGAGGGCGAGCGCGGCCGGGCCGCCCGCCATGGCGGGGCTGCACCGGAGCGAGCGGGGCCGGGGCCGGGCCGGGCCGGGCGGGCGCTGGCGGCGGGGCCGCTGCGGGGCCGAGGGGCGGCTCCGCCCGGCGGAAATGGGCGGCACCGGCCGGGCCGGGGCGGGGACAGCGCGGGCAGCGGCACGGCCGGACCGCCCCGGGCACCGGGCGGGACACACCCCCGGGACCGCTGGGATCCACCCCCGGGACCGCCGGGACCCTGCCGGACCCATCCCCGGTACTGTGCGGGACACACCCCCGGGACCACCGGGACACAGCCCCGGGACCGCCGGGACCCTGCCGGACCCATCCCCGGGACTGTGCGGGACACACCCCCGGGACCACCGGGACACAGCCCCGGGACCGCCGGGACCCTGCCAGACCCATCCCCGGGACCACCGGGACACACCCCCGGGACCACCGGGACACACCCCCGGGACCACCGGGAGGCTGTGGATCCCACCCCCAGGACTGTGCGGGACCCACCCCCGGGACCACCGGGACACACCCCCGGGACCACCGGGACACACCCCCGGGACCACCCGACACCGTGCGGGACCCATCCCCGGCACCCATCGGGACCCCCCTGGACCCACCCGGGACTACCGGAACCCATTCCCGGGACCACCCGGACCCCTCCTCGGACACCCTGCGGGACCCGCTCCCGGGACCCCGTATGGGACACACCCCCGAGACCACCGGGACCCACCCCGGGACCCCTCCGGACCCACCCCGGGGACCCCCCCGGGACTCTGTGGGACCCACCCCCGGCACCACCGGGACTCACCCTCGGGACCTCCTGACACCATGCGGGACCCATCCCCGGGACCCCCCTGGATTCACCCTCGGGACCACCCCTGGGAGCACCCCCGGACCCCTCGGACCCACCCCCGGGACCACCGGGACCTTGCGGGACCCACCCTTGGGACCCCTCCCTGGACACCCTGCGGGTCCCATCCCCGACACCCTGCGGGTTCCCCCCCTCGTGATCACCCGCATTGAACCCCCCGGACCCCCGAGATCTCCCTGGGACCAGCAGGGCCCCCCCGTGTCCCTCCCTGTCCCCCCCCCGGGACTCCCGGGTTGCCAAACCCCTGCCAGCACATCCTGTGTCATCCTCAGCTGCTGCTGATCCCAGCCTTGGTCATCCCCAAATCTGCAGGGCCACCACCCTGCTGATCCCACCCTTGGTCATCCTGAAACCCGTGGAGGCCTCATCCTGCTGACCCCACCCTCGGTCACCCCAAAATCTGCTGACCCCACCCTTGGTCATCCGGAAACCCATGGAGGCCTCATCCTGCTGACCCCACCCTTGGTCATCCCAAAATCTGCTGACCCAAATCCAGCCAGTAATGACCCAAATCTGGTCAGTGGTGTCCAAATCTGGTGGTGACCCAAATCCGGCCAGTGGTGACCCAAATCTGGTCAGTGGTGACCCAAACCTGGTGGTGACCCAAATCCAGCCAGTGGTGATCCAAAACTTTGAGTGGCGACCCAAATCCAGCCAGTAATGACCTAAATCTGGTGGTGACCCAAACTTGGCCAGTGATGACCCAAATCCAGCCAGCGGTGACCCAAACCTGGTGGTGACACAAACCTGGCCAGTACTGACCCAAACCTGGCCAGTGGTGACCTAAATCCAGCCAGTGGTGTCCAAATTTAGTGGTGACCCCAAGCTGGCCAGCGATGACCCAAATCTGGCCAGCGGCCAGCACATCCCCCGTTATCCATGAGGATCATCCCTGAGGACCCCAGATCTCATCCTGGGTGTGGGGCCAGGTGAATTTGGGGACCGGGCTGTGTCCCCTGTTGTGTCCCCCGGCATGTCCCCTCCTATGTCCCCTTCATGTCCCCTTCATGTCCCCCCCGTGTCCCCGGGCCGTCCCCTCCCGTGGGAGCCTGTGGCAGCCCCGGGGGGAGGCGGGCCCGGCCCGGCCCTGCCCGTTCCCGTTGTTCCCCGTTGTTCCCGTTCCGTTCCCAGCTGATACCATCTGATTCCATCTCATCTCCCCTCGGCGCTTGAAGGCGCCGCTTTGAAGGGGCCGCAGCCGCCGCTCCCCGACGCCGCCGATCCCGATCCCGGCTCCCCGCGAGCTCTGGAGGAGTCCCGGCACAAAGGCCACCCAAAATCCCACCCCAAATTCCTCCCAAAACCCCACCGGAGCCTGTGGGATCGCCCTGGGGGCTGCGCGTTCCTGCAGGGATCCCACGGCATTCCCACCCTGCAGGGCTCGTCCCAAACATCCCAAAGCGCATTGGAACGCGATCCCACAACCTGAACGCTCCAGAATGTGAACATCCCAGGACCTGAACATCCCAAAATTCAGCATCCCAGTGCCCTGAACATCCCAAAATCCCACTGGACCACAGGTGGCCCTGGGGGCTGCACGTTCCTTCAGGGGTCCCACAGCATTCCCACCCTGCAGGGCTCGTCCCAAAGTGCATTGGAATGTGATCCCAGAACATTCCAGAGTGTGAACATCCCAAAACCTGAATATCCCAGAACCTAGACATCCCAAAATTCCACTGGAACGTGCTGGACCACCCATGGGACCACCTGGGGGCTGCACATTCCTTCAAGGATCCCACAGCATTCCCACCCAAAGTGCATTGGAATGCGATCCCAGAGCGTGAACATCCCAAAACTTGAATATCCCAGGACCTGAACATCCCAAAATCCCACTGGAACCCATTGGACCACCCATGGGAGCCGCGCATCCTGGGATCCTCATTCCTTCAGGGATCCCACGGCATTCCCACCCTGCAGGGCTCATCCCAAAGTGCATTGGAATGCAATCCCAAAATTCAACATCCCAGTGCCACGACCAGCCTGGGCCAGGTGGGAATGGCAATGGCCCAAAAAACATTCCCGATTCCCACTGGCATTCCTGACCCCAAAAACCATTCCTGACCCCAAAAACCATTCCTGACCCCAAAAACATTTCTGGCCGCAAAAAACATTCCTGATCCCAAAATCCATCCCCAATCCCCACTGGCATTCCCAACCTCAAAAACCATTCTTGACCCCTGACCAACATTCCCAGCCCCAAAAAAACATTCCTGACCCTAAAACACATTCCTGACCCCAAAAAACATTCTTGACCCCAAACAACATGCCCCAACAAAAAACTTTCCAAATCCCAAAAAAAATTCCCAACCCCGAAAAACTTTCCTAAGCCCAAAAAACATTCCTGACCCCCAAAAACCTTCCCGATCCCAAAACCTGTTCCTGATCCCAAAATCCCTTCCTGACCTCCAAAATCCCAGGAATCCCAGGGCTCCCAGTCCCTTTTCCCAGTTCCAAAACCACAACCCCAAACCGAGGGTTTATTTTGGGACTACAATAATAAATAATAATTAAATTTGGGGTTATTTAATTGTTCCTGCCCGGGGAGCCTCCGGCTGTTGGGTTTTCCTCTTGGGATTGTTCTTTGTTTGTGGTTTATATCGGGTTTGGGATTAAAGGGTCATTCCTGGGGTAAAATCTGGGCTAAATCCATCGATTTAGGGCAAATCCCTGAAAAAGGGGCATAAATTCCATCCTCTCTCCTGGGGCAGGAAATCCTACGGGATTTTTGGGCTGGAATGTGGCAGTTTGGGTCTTTTCATGTAGGAAACAGTGGGAAAATCCACCCAAAATACGGGATTTTGGGATTTATCCATGCAGTGCAGTTAATGGGAGAACCCCCACAAAAAATGGGATTTTGGGATTTACCCAGGCTGAAAAGCGACTCTGCAGACCCCAATAAATGGGAAAACCCACCCAAAAATGGGATTTGGGGATTTATCCAGGCTGGAATATGGCAGTGCAGTTCATGGGAAAATTCATTCCAAAAATGGGATTTTGGGATTTATCCAGGCTGAAAAGCGACTCTGCAGACCCCAATAAATGCGAAAACCCACCCAAAAAAATGTGATTTTGGGATTTATCCAGGCTGGATAGCAGACCCCATTCCATGGGAAACCCCACCCAAAAAATGAGATTTTGGGATTTATCCAGGCTGAAATATGGCAGTGCAGTTAATGGGAGAACCTACACAAAAAATGAGATTTTGGGATTTATCCAAGCTGGAGGGCAACACTACAGTTAATGGGAAAACCCACCCAGAAAAAAAATGGGATTTTGGGACTTATCCAGACTTGAGAGTGACATTGCAGACCCCAATAAACGGGAAAACCCACCAAAAAAACCCTGTGATTTTGGGATTTAGGGACTTCCAAACACCCTCCGTGCCCCCACAGCGACAACTCCAACACCCCGAGACATTCCAGCAACATTCTCGATGCAAACCCTCACCCCTTTTACTCTTCCACAACTTCAAAAACCCCTCATTTTTACACGTGGCAATATAAAAAAAAAGCTAAAAAAAAAACTAAAAAAAAAAAAAATAAAAAAAGCAGGAAAGATCCCCCAAAAGCGGGAACAAGGGCGCTGTGTGCTGGTGCCCGGCAGGAACCCTCGGGTCCCTGTTGATCTTGGACGGGGGAGGAGAAAACGAGGCCGAGGGAAGGAAAACACGGCCTCGGGCTCCCCCCTGCCCTGCCCGGGGCTCCAACAATCCCAAATTGTCGCTGCCCAGAGGGTTTGGGCTCCTCGGAGGGGCCCTGGAACCGAGCAGGAGGGGAGAGGGGCAGGAACGGGATGGGATTCCCAGGGCAGGGAATTCTGCTGGCTTGGAACCCCGGGAGGAGCCTGTTCCTGCTGGCCCAGCCTGGATTTCGGGGGTCTGACCCATCCTGGGAGGGCAGAACCTCTGATATCTTCCCCATCCCAAATTTTGGGGGTCTGACCCATCCTGGAGCTGGTTTTGGATGGGCAGCACCTCCAGGGTCCTGCTCATTGCAAAGTTTGGGGTTCTGACCCACCCTGGAAGGGGAGAACCTCCAGCATCTGCCCCATCCCAAATTTTGGGGGTCTGACCCTTCCAGCATTTCCTTCACCCCAAATTTTGGGGGTCTACTCCATCCCGGGGCTGGTTTTGGAAGGGCAGCACCTCCAATGTCTTTCCCATCCCAAATTTTGGGGGACTGACCCATTCTGGGAGGGCAGAATCTCTGATATCTTCCCCATCCCAAATTTTGGGGGTCTGACCCTTCCAGCAGCTCCCTCATCCCAAATTTTGGGGGTCTGACTCTACCAGCATCTCAGTCATCCCAAATTTTGGGGGACTGACCCATTCTGGGAGGGCAGAATCTCTGACATCTTCCCCATCCCAAATTTTGGGCGCCTGACCCTTCCAGCATCTCTCCCATCCCAGATTTTGGGGGTCTGGAAGGGCAGCATGTCTGACATTTCCCTCATCCCAAATTTTGGGGTCCTGACCCATCCTGGGGCTGTTTTTGGAAGGGCAGCACCTCTGATATCTTCCCCATGACAAATTTTGAGGGTCTGACTCTACCAGCATCTCAGTCATCCCAAATTTTGGGGTTCTGAACTGTCCTGGAAGGGCAGGACCTTCGACATCTCCCTCATCCCAAATTTTGGGGGTCTGACCTGTTGATGGACAAGCAGCACCTCCAAAATTCCAAATTTTGGGGGTCTAACCCATCCTGGAAGGGGGCACCTTCAGCATCTGCCCCATCCACGATTTTGGGGGTCTGATTCATCCTGGCCCTGTTTTGGGACAGGCAGCGCCTCCAACATCTCACTCATCTTAAATTTTGGGGGTCTAACCCATCCTGGGAAGGCAACAAGTCTGACACCTCCCTCATCCCAAATTTTGGGGTTCTGGCTCATCCTGGAGCTGTTTTGGGACAGGCAGCACCTCCAATGTGCTTCTCATCCCAGATTTTGGGGGTCTGGAAGGGCAGCATGTCTGACATTTCCCTCATCCCAAATTTTGGGGGTCTGCTCCATCCTGGGGCTGTTTTGGGACGGTCAGCGCCTCCAAAATTCCAAATTTTGGGGGTCTGGAAGGGCAGCATGTCTAACATTTCCCCCATTCCAAATTTTGGGAGTCTGATCTATCCTGGGAGGGCAGCATGTCTGACATTTCCCTCATCCCAAATTTTGGGGTTCTGGCTCATCCTGGGGCTGTTTTGGGATGGGCAGCGCCTCCAAAATTCCAAATTTTGGGGGTCTCATCCATCCTGGCCCTGTTTTGAGACAGGCAGCACCTCCAACCTCTCCCCCACCTCACTAAAAGCGGGGCTTTATTGGGAATTTTTTCCTGGCTTTATCTCCCAGCTCCTGTTTTTCCGCCGCCTTTCAAAGGCTCTTTCATAGCCGCGATTTTCCCCGTGAATGTCCATTTTATTCCAACCTTTTTTTTCTTTCTTCCTTTCCTAAACAACTCTTCGGGGGTTTTTCTCCCTTCCCACCCTTTTTTTCCCCCCCCCCGGCTCCCCCTTTTTCTGTTTATGTCCCGTTTTTTTTGCCCAAAACCTCCATAAATAAAAGATTTTGGAGCGTTCCAAGCCTGGCCACTGACGAGGGCTTTGTTGGCCGGCGGCTCCGGGCTGGCAGCTCCGGGGAAAAATGTCAATATTGGATCACTTAGCACCACGTTATTTTATTTATTTATGTTTTTACCCCTCTCCAGCAGCGGGGATAAGCACGTCCTGGAGCTGGGCAGGAATTCCCACCGGGAATGTGGGACAGGGGCTGGTCCTGCTCTGGACACGACCCCAACGGGTCCCGTGGAATGGGAATCTCCTCCAGCCAGGTCTCACGAGCTCTTGGGGATTTATTTCACACCCAAGAGAGCTCAGAAGGCAGAAAATCAGCAGGATGGCTTCTCTGGCGGTGTTGGAAACAAAAAGGTTTTAATAAAAAGCAAAATAACAAAACCCAACCAGGTGCAAGAGGTGCCCTCACCTCACAGAAGCAATTGGGTTTCTTTGTTCTCTTCTTTTTCTAGTGAATTGCTCAGGTGGGACTTTTTGGCTCCTGTTCAGTTGGGTATCCTTAAGTTTGAGGTCCTCCAGGTCCCATGAGATGTCTTTTCACCTCATTGAGGAGAGAAACTTCTGGGTTTATTTCCTTTTTAAGGGGACAAAGGAGAGGTTTGTCACTCCGTCAACAGGGGACACATTCCAATAGTCCTGCTCTGGGCACCTCCCGTGGAATTTGGGTCTCCTCCAGCCAGGTCTCATGAGCTCTTGGGGATTTATTTCACACCCAAGACAGCTCAGAAGGCAGAAAATCAGCAGGATGGCTTCTGTGGTGGTGTTGGAAACAAGAAGGTTTTAATAAAAAGCAAAATAATTTTTTATTTACAGAGAAAAACCGACCCAGGTGCAAGAGGTGCCCTCACCTCACAAAAGCAATTTGTTTCTTTGTTCTCTTCTTTTTCTAGTGAATTGCTCAGGTGGGACTTTTTGGCTCCTGTCCTTAAATTTGAGGTGAAGTCCACCAGGTTCTATGAGATGTTTTTTCACCTCACTGAGGAGAGAAACTTCTGGGTTTATTTTCTTTTTAAGGGGACAAAGGAGAGTTTTGTCACTCCATCAACAGGGGACACATTCCTATAGTCCTGCTCTGGGCACGATGGGCTCTGGCAGGTTCTGCTCTGGCCACGACCCCGTGGTGGCCCTGGCAGGTCCTGCTATGAACACGACCCCGTGGTGGCCCTGGCAGGTCCCCGTGCCCGGTGTTTTGGGGTTTCCCAGCTCTCCGTGGTCACGGGCAGCCGTGTCTGGCCGTGCTGGGCACACTGGGATCATTGAGCCGCGGTGACCGGAGCCCGCAGAGCACCCGCGCAGCTGCACGTCTGGCTGCGCCCTCAGAAACCCCAAACCCTGCTCTGGTCCTCCTCCTTATCCTCGGGATCCCTCCAGGGCCTTGTGGTGGGACCCCAAATCCACATTCCAGTTCTCCTTCTTGGGATCCTTCCAGGAGTTTTGTGGTGGGACCCCAAATCCACATTCCACTTCTCCTTCTCCTTGGGATCCTTCCAGGGCTTTGTGGTGGGACCCAAAATTCCTGCTCCAGTCCCCCTCCTTCTCCTTGGGATCTCTCCAGAGTTTTGTGGTGGGACCCCAAATCCACATTCCAGTTCTGCTCCTCCTATTCCTCAGGATCCTTCCAGGAGTTTTGTGATGGGACCCCAAATCCACACCCCAGTTCTTCTCCTTGGCTTTGCAATGGGACCTCAAATCCACACTCTGGTCCTCTCCTCTTCCTCAGGATCCTTCCAGGAGTTTTGTGCTGGGACCCCAAATCCACATTCCAGTTCTCCTCCTCTTCCTCAGGATCCTTCCAGGAATTTTGTGATGGGACCCCAAATTAATGCCCTGCTTCTTCTCCTCCTCCTCAGGATCCTTCCAGGAGTTTTGCCATGGGGCCCCAAACCCCAAGTTCTTGGGACAGTGTCGGACATCCCTGATGTCCATCCAAGGTGTCCAGGGTTTTGTACTGGGACCCCAAACCCAAACCCCAAGTTCTCAGGACACCCTCCAGGCTCAGGTGGGATGTCCCTGATGTCCATCTGAGATGTCCAGGGCTTTGTGCTGGGACCCCAAACCCAAACCCCGAGTTCTTGGGACAGTGTCCCAGCTCAGGTGGGACATCCCTGATGTCCATCCAAGGTATTCAGGGTTTTGTCCTGGGACCCCAAACCCACACCCCAAGTTCTCAGGACACCCTCCAGGCTCAGGTGGGATGTCCCCACACCCCTCCAAGGCGCCCAAGCTCAGGAAGCCTCCCCGCGTCCCTCCCTTCTCCAGGAGCCACCGGAGCGGGGCAGAGGGCCAGCGGTGCCCGGGCAGGACACAAAGCCCCCGGAAGGCGGCGGCGGCGGAACAGAGGCGCTCAGTGTCCGGGCGCTGCCCCGGGCGGTGACAATGCTGGCGCTGTCCCCAAGCGGGATCTGTTTGTCCCTGCGCCGCCTGTTTGTCCAGCGCTCCCATTGTGCGCCCGCCCGGCAGGAGCTGAGTCAGCGCCGCGGCCCCGCCGGCCCCGCTCCCCACGCGCGACCGCTCGGGAATCCGGGAACGCGCGGGGGCACGGGGGGCACGGGGGGCACTGGCACCTGGGGGGGCACCGGTAACCTGGGGGGGCATTGAGACCTGGGGGGGCATTGGCACCTGGGGGGCGTCGAAACCTTGGGGGGGCATTGGGACCTGGGGGGCATTGGGACCTGGGTGGGCACTGGCACCTGGGGGGCATTGAAACCTTGGGGGGACATTGGGACCTGGGTGGGCACTGACACCTGGGGGGCATTGGTAGCCTGGGGGGACACCGGTAACCTGGGGGGGCACTGGGATATTGGGGGGGCATTGGCACCTGGGGGGCATTGAGACCTGGGGGGGGCAATTGGCACCTCGGGGGGCATTAGCACATTGGCACCTGGGCGGGCACTGGGACCTTGGGGGGGGTATTGGCACCTGGGTTGGCACTGGGACCTGAGGGGGCATCGGGACCTGGAGGGGCATTGGGACCTAGGGGGGCATTGGGACGTGGAGGGCATTGGGATCTGGGGGGGCATTGGGATCAGGGGGGACATTGGCACCTGGGGAGGGCATTGGCACCTGGCGGAGGCACTGGGAACGTGGGGGACATTGGTAATCCGGGGTGGCATCAGCACTGGTATCACCATCTGGGGGTGGCATTGGGACCTGGGGGTGACATTGGGACCTTGGGGGGCATGGTTAACCTGGGGATGGCATCAGTAACTTGGGGGTGGCATTGGGAACTTGGGGGTGATATTGGGATATTGGGGGGCATCGGCACCTGGGAGCGACGTGGGGACATTGGGAGTTACAGCGGGGCCTTGGAGGGCATCAGTAACTTGGGGATGGCGTTGATAACTAATAAGTGGATGGCATTGGGACCTTGGGGGTCACATTGGAACCTTGGGGATGGCACCCACACCTGGGCATGGCGCTGCCAGAAGCAGAGCCCGGAGATTTGGGACTTTCTCAGCACCTGGGCACAGCCCGGGCACCTCAAGGTGTGGCCGGCCCGTCCACCGGGCTCCGCGGGACCGCGCACGGAGGGAGCTCCGTTCATCCATCCCTGGAACTGGGAGAGCCCCCAGGAACCCCGAGAGCACCCAGGAACCGGGAGAGCACCCAGGAACCGGGAGAGTGCCCAGGAACCGGGAGAGCACCCAGGAACCGGGAGAGCACCCAAGAACCTGGAGAACACTCAGGCGCATGGAGGGAGCTCCTGGAGCTCCGTTCATCCATCCCTGGGAACCCTGAGAAGACCCAGGGACCAGGAGAACACCCAGGAACCGGGAGAACACCCAGGAACCAGGAGAACACCCACCCCGGCCGCCTCCCACGGCCCTGAGTCAGCGCTGGCAGCGCGGGAGCCACGCGTGACTCAGCCCCGGGCACGGCAGGAACGCGCTCCCGGTCCGACGGGTCCCGGGGAGCGGCAGAGCCGGGCCCCGCAGCCACGGGATGTTCCCAGGAGCTCCAGATCCCGCAGATCTCGCACGGCCCCACACCTGCGCTTCCCCAGGGAGGCACACCTGCAGGGCAGGGCTGGGAGCTGCTGCCGAGCTCGGCAAGGTCACGGCAGCGTAGCTGCGGCTGCCAGATCCCAAATCATCCCAAAGGTCCGGTTTGGGGAGCAGGGAAGAGCCACCAGACCCCAAACCACCCCAAAGGTCCGGTTTGGACTCGTTATGGGGCTAGGAAGAACCACCAGCCCCCAAACCACCCCAAAGGTCGGATCTGAGGAGCAGGGAAGAGCCACCGGATCCCAAACCACCCCAAATCTCCAGTCTGGGGAGCAGGGAAGAGCACCAGGCCCCAAAGCTCTGGTTTAGGCTTGTTATGGGGCTGGGAAGAGCCACCAGACCCCAAACCACCCCAAAGATCTGGTTTGGGCTCCTTGTGGAGGCAGAAAGAACCACCAGACCCCAAATCCTCCAAAACTTTGGTTTGAGCTCCTTATGGGGCAGGGAAGAGATGTCAGACGCCAAACCACCCCGAAGCTCCTGTTTGGGCTCCTTATGGGGCCAGAAAGAACCACCAGACCCCAAACCCTCCAAAACTCCAGTTTGGGCTCCTTATGGGGCACAGAAGAGCCACCACCCCCCCTGTGCCACATGGGAAATTCGGGAATTCAGTGTCCCCCCTTCAGTGTCACTGCCCCGGGCAGCGCTGGTGACCCCAATGGGGACCCTCAAGCAGAAGGTGGCACCACAAAGCTCCCTTTCATGGATGAGGTAGGAATGGGATGAAGAACCAACAGAGACCCCCGAGAGCCCCCTGAAGGGCCAGGTGTGACCCTCGGGGGACAGGAGCCGAGGGGACAGGGCAGGGGACACGTCACAACACAAACATTCCTGTGGGGACAGCCGGGCACAGGCGGACTTTGCCCCGGCGACAACACTGAGCCGATTCTGCTGCGCTGCCAAACCAGCCCCGGCCCTGGGACCGAGCCAGGCTGGAAAATTTCGAGTGCCAGGAGCGGTGAGGGCACGGCCCGGAGTCACCGGAGGGGACAAAGAAGGGGACAAACCGTGTGACAATGCCACCACTGCTGTGGGGACAGGGCTGGAGCCAGGAATTCCTTTCAATGTGTCACCTAAATATCCCCTTTTATAATTTTTTATAATTTAAAAAACAATATTTTATAATTTAATTAAATAATTTAATTTTTTATTATTATTAATAAATTATATACTTACATAATTATATAATAATATAATGTATTACAATAATATAATTGTAATGATATACGTTATATAATAAAAATAGATAACAATAATAAAATAATATATAATAATATAATATATATAATAAATGTATAATATAATATATATAATATTATATATTATATAATATTATATAACATATAACATATAACGTATAATATATAATATATAATATATAATATATAATATATAATATATAATATATAATATATAATATATAATATATAATATACAATATACAATATACAATATACAATATACAATATACAATATATAATATATAATATATAATATATAATATATAATATATAATATATAATATATAATATATAATATATAATATATAATATATAATATAAGCATTTTGAAATAATAATAACAACAATAACAACAATAATAATAGCAATAATGATAATAATATCAATGATGATAATAATAATGATTTTTCTTCTCCCATCACACCAAATTCTTCAAGATTACAAAGTCCTCCACATCCTCGGGATCTCCGTGCCGGTTCAATTACTGATAACGATGATGATGATGATGATGATAATAATAATAATAATTTTTCTTCTCCCATCACCTCAATTTCTTCAGGATCACCAATTCCTCCACACCCAAGACCCCGTCTCCACCAGAATCCCCCCATGGCCGCCCCTCACCCCCTTCTCGCTCTCTCCAAGGCTCTGAAAAGAACCAGGAGGGCAAAATTCCATTCGGAGCATCACAAAGGCGGCTGACGTCAGGGAGGCGCAGGGCTCCGGGCCAGGAGAAGGGAAGCTGTGTTGGGAAAAATGACAATTTCTGTCTAGGAAAGGCGGCTGTGAAAGGAGCCCTTCTGCAGGAACAAGAAAAGCCTTTGAACGGGCCGGGGAAAGCGGCTCGGCCGGCGGCCAGCCCGCCGAAAAAAAAATATAAAATAAAATAAAAATCCATGGACACGGATTTCTCCTGGCTCGGAGACACATCCCGGCTTGGGGGGAGGCTGGAATGGTGCCCTGCTCCCGGCTGGGGTGGGGCTGGGAGCGGGGGGAAGGTGCTGATCCAGCGGGCGCAGCGCCGGGAGAAATATTAAAAGAAAAAGGCGAAAATCCCAATTTTCCCTCTTGCTCCTGCAGCCGGGGGTTTCGGAAAGTTCCCCCTGCACCCACAGGCACCTGGGAATAAGAATTTCCCATAAAAATCTGGTTCCTGCTGAGTCCCAGTGTCCCCGGTGAGGTGTGGGCTGATGTTCACCCCATCCCAGCTCCAGCAATCCCAAATGATCCCAAAAAAGGAATTTGCCCCCTGGATTCTCCCTGTGCTTGGATCCTTTGATGTGGAGAGGATGAGGATGAGGATGAGGAGAATGAGGATGGGAGGAAAAATGGTACCAGGGGAGGTTTAGGTCAGAGCTTGGGGAAATTCCTCCTTGGGAATGGCTCATCCCATCCCAGCTCCAGAAATCCCAAATGATCCCAAAAAAGGGATTTTCCCCCTGGATTTTCCTTTGATCCCTGTGCTGGCAGCTCTGCAGGGAGAACCGGATCCGTGATCCTGAAACATTCCATGGTCCTGAATAAATTATTCCATGGTCCCAAATGATTCCATGATCCCAAACGATTCCACGGTCCTGAATAAATAATTCCATGATCCCAAATGAACGATTCCATGGTCCCAAATGATTCCATGATCCCAAACGATTCCACGGTCCCGAATAAATAATTCCATGATCCCAAATGAACCATTCCATGGTTCCAAACAATTCCATGATCCTGAACCATTCCACGATCCCAAATAAATGATTCCGTGATCCCAAATGAATGATTCCATGGTCCTGAACCATTCCATCATCCTGAACCATTCCATGATCCCAAATAAATGATTCCGTGATCCCAAATGAATGATTCCATGGTCCCAAACGATTGCATGATCCCAAAAATATGACTCCATGATCCCGAATGATTCCATGATCCCAAATGAACGATTCCATGGTCCCAAATGATTCCATGATCCTGAACCATTCCATGATCCCGAATAAATGGTTCCATAATCCCAAATGAGCCATTCCATGGTCCCAAACGATTCCATGACCCCGAATAAATGATTCCATGATCGCAAATGAACGATTCCATGGTCCCAAACCATTCCATGACCCCGAATAAATGATTCCATGATCGCAAATGAACGATTCCATGGTTCCAAACCATTCCGTGATCCCAAATAAATGATTCCATGAAACCAAATGAACGAATCCATGGTCCCAAACCATTCCACGACCCCAGAGGATTTCCTGGCCTGCAGAACCCTTTTTTCTTTTTTGGGGTGGCAGGTCCAGGCAGGAGGATGGTGCCACCTCCTGGCATTGCCGGGCTTCTCACTGGGAAGGGAAACTGAGGCACAGAGCGGTTGTGCAGCCCAAATTCCTGGCATTCCATGAAAATCCCGGTTGGATTCCTCAGCCGTCTCAGGGAGAGACGGGTCAGGCTTCAAGGAGTCAGTTCTGCCTCAGCTAAACCCCAAAATAAACTTTTTTTTGGATCTCTGGCAAGGAGAAACCCTCACCTTCCTCCAGCACAGCCTTGCCAGGGATTCCCTGGCTGAGCTGGGAAAAAACTTGGCTTTTTCCATGCTTTTCCATGGCTTTTTCCATGGTTTTTTTTTCCCATGACTGAGCTGGAAAAAAAAAAAAAAATCCTTCCCAAAATCCCATCCATCCCTGCCCTCAGGATGGGAAATGGATCGGGAACACTCCTGAGGATGAGGATGATGAGCCCCAGCTGTCCTCGCCCTTTGTCCTCACCCAAACTCCACAAAATTCGGTTTTTCCAGGTTTTTTCCGGGCACTAGAGGGCTGCAGAGACCTGCGCTTGCAGCTCCTGCGAGGAAAACGGGAACTGCGGGAATGGGGCTGGATCTCCTCTCCCTAAATGAGGATTTGGGATTTTCTGCTCCTAAACCCCAAACCAGCCCGGTTTGTCCTCAATTCCGGCCCAGAGCAGTGTCCTGGTGGGATCTGAGCATCAGCCTGGACAAGGATGCCCCATTCCCTCTGGAAAACTGAGCCCGGGAATGATCTTTGTACATTAAAGGGGAAAAAAGGGGGGAAAAAGGAAAAAGGCTTTTTTTGGCATGTAAATGAATCCCATTTTTGGCACTGAATTCAGAGAATTCACAGAATTCACAGAACCACTGGGTTGGAAGAGACATTAAAGGCCATTGAGACCAACCCATGCCCCAACTAAACCATGGCACCAAAGGGGAAAAAAAGAGGGGAAAAAAGGGAAAAAAGCTTTTTTTGGCATGTAAATGAATCCCATTTTTGGCACTGAATTCACAGAATTTAGAGAATTCACACAATCACAGAATGACTGGGTTGGAAGAGACCTTCAAGATCATGGACTCCAACCCATGCCCCAACACCTCAACTAAACCCTGGCACCAAAGGAGAAAAAAAGGTGAAAAAAAAAAAAGAAAAAAAGAAAAGGCTTTTTGGCAAGTAAAGGAATCCCATTTTTGGCACTGAATTCACAAAATTCGCTGTGAATTCAGTGGATTCAGGGGCACTGTGGCTGCTCCTGGATCCCCAGAAGTGCCCAAGGCCAGGTTGGAGCTACCTGGGACAGTGGGAGGTGTGGGACTGGATGGGCTTTGAGGTGCCTCCAACCCAAACCATTCCAGGATTCCATGGGCAGGTTTGGATGGGATTTTGGGAAGAAATATTGGGAGAGGGGCTGGGATGGAATTCCCAGAGCAGCTGTGGATCCCTGGAAGTGCCCAAGGCCAGGTTGGAGCCACCTGGGACAGTGGAAAATGTCCCTGCCCATGGTGACAAGGATGGGTTTTGAGGTCCCTCCAACCCAACCCATTTAGAATTCCACAACCCCAGACCTGGATCCTCCCCCTGGATCTCCAGGCAAGGCTGCCAGCCCCTGCTTTGTTTTCTGTTTACTCTTCTCTCCTCTCCTCCGCTCATGAATATTTATCTGGAGCTCCAAAATAGCCAAGAGCACTTTAATCAGGGCCTATCTGCAGCCTAATCAGGGATCAGACTAATGAGGAAGTTCAGAGCTTCAGCTCCTGCTGCAGGAGACCAAAGTTTGCTCCCAGCTCCAGGACTGGAGCTTGGCAAAGCCTCCTTTGCATCTGCCCCCGTTCCCAGAGGAGAACACCAGGATTTACTGCTCACATCTGGTGCTTCAGAGCTCCTCAGCTGGAGACCAGGCGGCGCTGGAGATGCCACCAGGGCCGGGGTTGTCACCAGGAAATTATGGAATGAGTGTGGTGCTAATTCAGCCCTGACACCTCCTGCGCTTCCAGCCGCGGGGATCTCGCTTTTCCAGCCAACCTCACCAAATCCCCATTTTTTCCTGAAATTTTTTGTTTTTTTTCCTGAATTTTCTCACATGGCTGGGGTTGAATTCTGATTTCCATGCAGAAAAAATGCTGAGCTCCTCCTCTGTTGAGTCTTCAGCTTCGCCATCTCCCCTAACCGGGATTTTCCGACAGCGATCGCGTCCGGAGGGAGGGGAAAAATAAAACCCCCAAGATAAATAAAGGTAAAACTTTTTAAAGGTTTAACAAACTCGAAATGAGAGCTCCTGAGGGCTGCAGGCCTGTTTTTTTTTCCTCCCTCAGACAGAGAATTTTGCAGAAAATCCTTTAACACGGCTCACATGAAAGTCTTGGCTTCCCAAAGTCTCCTCAGATATACAGGACAAAAGCTCCCATTATCTTCCCCCTTTTTCAAGCACAGCTTCACGGGATAAGGAGACACAATGCACCTGGATTAGGTCTTCAATGCAGATTTGCCAGCCAGGTTTTCTTTTTGAAAATCTTCATTTATAGAAAAAGTGAGGATTTCAAACCAAATAATTCCTCTGCTGGGGTACGACCCTGCTCAGGGAGGCAGAGTTTAAATAACGTGTGGTGTTTCTTGTTTTGCTGCTTCCTGGGGGGATTTCTTCCCTTTTCCTTGCATAATGAGGAGCTCTGGGCCCAATTCCATCACAGGGATGGAGCTCCAAAGCCGCTGGAATGGCAGGAATGTTGGGAATGGAAGGAATGGTGGGAATGGATCTTAAATCCCATCCAGTGCCATGGGCAGAGAGACCTCCCAGTGTCCCAGGTGGCTCCAGCCTGGCCTTGGGCACTCCCAGGGATCCAGGGGCAGCCACAGCTGCTCTGGGAATTCCATCCCAGCCCCTCTCCCAATATTTCTTCCCCAAATCCCATCCAAACCTGCCCATGGAATCCTGGAGTGGTTTGGGTTGGAGGAGACCTCAAAGCCCATCCAGTCCCACCATGGATCCCACAATTTCCACAGACCAGGGTGCTCCAACCTGGCCTTGGGCACTTCCAGGGATTTCAGCTGCTCTGGGAATTCAATCCCAGCCTCTCTCCACCCTCCCAGGCAGGAATTCCTTCCCAAAATCCCATTTAAATCTCCCCTTTCCCAGTGGGAGCCACTCCCTGTGTCCTGTCCCTCCATCTCCTGTCCCCACTCTCCTGGAGTCTTACTCTTGAGGCATCAGGAATCCAACTCCTTCAATCAATCAATCAATCAATCAATCATTCCTTCAATCCATCCATCCATCCATCCATCCATCCATCCATCCATCCATCCATCCATCAATCCTTTCATCAATCCCTCAATCAATGACCTGCTGAATCATGACCCCACCAACTCCCCACCCTCATCAGCCTACCAAAAAATTACTCCCTCCCAGTGATAATTATGGATTTAAACATTTTCCGTCAACTAAGACAATATTTTTCTCATCTCAATTATTCTGTTTCTTCTGGGAAGAAAAAAAAAACCCCACTCCAAACCCCAACTCGCTCAACCCATCAATTTATTTGATGTAAATTTGAATTTATTGGATAAGCTCCACAGCACGGGGAATATTTTCCAACTTGTCCGTGGTGGTGAAAAGAATCCTCATTTCTCCATTTAGATTTAAAAAAAACCAAAAACCCAAACAGGGAATGAGAAACATCAGCATCAACAGATGGACAAGGCAGCGGGAGAATTTGCAGGAGCCACCTGAAGTAAACGAAGCTGATGGAATTTGGCATTTCTATCACAACAGATCTGGAGCAGAAGCTCCCAAATTCAGCCTGACAAACATTTTAGGTCTCCTTTCCCCAGGATTTTTTCTGCTCTGCTGCTGCACCTGAGCAACAAAACGGCCCCAAAAATAAACAAATGTCAGAGGCATGATCAAGGCTCGACCCGACTGAGGCAAAGCCAGCAGTTTATACACTTTAAAAACCAAGATTTTGGGTATTTCACGGCTTGGTGGATGTGGTCCTGACACAATTTTCCAAAAAAATAACAGCCAGATTTTTGTGGGGTGCTGATGATGATTGGAAGAGCTGGTTTGGGAGATTATCAACCCTTCAACCTCAAAGACTCCTTCGTCTGCAGAGAGTTCCAAGCCCAATGCTCCAATTTGTGTTTGATTAGGCCCTTTCAAAGCCTCTCTCTGGAATGAAAAGGGAAAAATATAACATTGTTCTTTTCAATTCCAGCAGAAAAGCCTGAGATCAGGCTGTTTAAAACAAAAAAAAGGGTGTTTTTTCCCATTTCCCACCATTCTGCAGTGAAAAGCACCTTGTTATAAATACAAGACAACTCAACCACCTCCTGATGATAATGACCCAGCCAATTCATCATAACAAAATCTCAGTGTCACTCTTGGAATAATCATGGCAAAATACCTCAAAAACAGGGGAAAAAGGGGAAAAGGAGCACTCCAAATTCTGCTGTATCTGGGGGATTTGCTTGTGAGAACAGTGAAAGTCAGAGGCTTAAGTGATCCAGACAAATATTGAGCTGTTTCATTTGCAATTTGATTTTAACCACGGGCACGATGAGGGAAAACAAGAGTGGCAGCGTCGGCGTTCCCGATATTAATAAAATATAATTAGCAGGGAGATTTGCATAGGAGGAGGAAAATCACCTTAATTCCCCTTCCCTGCTCCTGCCAACCTGGCTCGTGCTGCCGCCGAGGTGATTTTCCGAGGGCTGGTGTTTACAGAGGGTTGATTAGAGGGGGAGAATTAACAAATTAACAGGGAATTCACTGGCGGTGTTCCCCTCTGGAAGGCGATTGTAGATCCCAGCTGGAATGTTCTGGAGCCATGGGATGGGGTGGGTTGGAATATCCTTGAGGTCAGTCCAACAAGGGTAGGGACATCTTCCACTGGACCAAGGCTCTGAGCCCTGTCCAGCCAGGCCTGGGGCACTAACAGGGATGGGAATTGGAATGGAGGAAGACCTGGATTCAATGGGAAGAAAACCAAACTCAATGGGAAGAAGACCTGGATTCCATGGGAAGAAGACCTGGATTCAACTGGAAGATGACCTGGATTCAATGGGAAGAAGATCAAATTCTGTGGGAAGAAGCCCTGGATTCAACTGAAAAATGACCAAATTCAGTGGGAAGAGGACCCCGTTCAGTGGGAAGATGATCTGGATTCTACTGAAAGAAGATCAAATTCAATGGGAAAAGGACCTGGATTCAGTGGAAAGAAGATGAAATTCAGTGGGAAGAAGACCTGGGTTCAAATGGAAAAAGATTTGGATTCAAGTGGAAGAAAACCAAATTCAATGGGAAGAAGACCCAAATCGGTGGGAAGAAGACCTGGATTCAGTGGGGAGAAGACCTGGATTCAACTGAAAAAAGACCAAATTCAGTGGGAAGAAGAACTGGATTCAACTGGAAGAAGACCACATTCAATGGGAAGATGATCTAGATTCAAGTGGAAGAAGACCAAATTAAATGGGAAGAAGACATGGATTCAATTGGAAGAAGACCTGGATTCAACTGAAAAAAATACCAAATTCAGTGGGAAGAAGAACTGGATTCAACTGGAAGAAGACCAAATTCAGTGTAAAGAAGACAAAATTCAGTGGGAAGAAAACCAAATTCAATGGGTAAATGCCCTGGATTCAGTGGGAAGAAAACCTGGATTCAATGGGAAGAAGACAGCCAGGAAGCTGGGAAAGATGGGGAAAACTGAACAACACAACAGCAGGAAAAAGGGAATTAATTTCTTATGGAAATTCTTATGGGAGATGGAGCATTGGAATAAACACAAGGGAGAAAAAAAATTCACATGCCCTCCCTGTTTCCTCAAGGGAAAAAATTCACTTTTCCTGCTGCACTTCCTTCCACCACAGGGCACTGTTTCCTTTTGGAAATTGGGTTCAGTTTCCAGTTTAAAAAACCATTCCTAGAACAAAAATTGTTTCCTGAGCATTCTGCAGCCACAGGAGGAGAGTTGAGAGAAGATTTGGAGTCACACAACAGGCTGGGAAATAAAAGGGGTTGTTTTTTCCAAGGAGAAGGGCTGGAAATCATCCTGAACACATCAGCACAAACCAAAAATCCCAACTTTTTGCAGAGAAAATGAAGGATTTAATGAAGGATTTTGGGCAGGGCATCTCAGGTGCTTTTAGACATCCAGGCTCCCCCTCCTCTCTCAGACCCAATTCTTTATTTTTCACCTTCAAGGGAAAAAGAAAAAAAAGAAGACAAAAAAAAAAAAAAAAAAAGAAAAGAAAAATATTCCTTCTTCAGCCTCCTTGTGACGTCTTTTGTTCCAGTCTAAAGGCAGAAAATCTGGGAAAATCATTGCCTCGCCCTCCAGCCGAGAATGGCAAAGTGACAGCGCGGAGAGAAAGCCACTTGCACGTTTTATTCATACAATATTTTAAAATTATCCAAGCTCCACTTGAGTCTTGACATTGAATATCGCCCAGTCAAGGGAGAAATCCAGTTTTTTGGAGCTGCTCCCAATAAGTTCAGTTTTTGCTGAAGAGATTCAATAAAAACTGGCATTTTTTTTATTTTCATGCTTAATCCAGAGCTCACATTTCTTTTCCAAGAGGAATGCTGAAGTGGTTTATGCAGCAAAACTGTTTGTGTGGATTAACAGATATTTGATCTGGGGCTAAAGAGCGAATTTGATCTGTTCAAATTAAAATTATTGCATTTTTTAGATGCTTTGACCCGGTGCAAAAAGGGTGACACCAATCTGTGTGATTATTTTGGATCCATTCCCACATTCTCTCTTCTCTGATAGAAAATGTGAATAAATTCTACTGAAATAAAACCATGGCTGAGTGGATGGTCCTCGATGTCCTAAAATCCCTCTTCCACAGATTTTATCACCTGAACTCCTTCTTATCAGCAGAACTGATTGGTGATTAATCACCCTGGGTGCAAAGATGGATTTTTGTGCAGCTTTCTGACATCTGGGAGTTTTTTCTATCTCGTGCAAAGAGTGATTCCCTCCCATTTGGTTCTTTGGAGCAGCAATGTTTTAACTCTCAACTTGACGCTGGAAAAGCCTCAAGGACTTATTTCCATAATTTTATATGAATTTATATAATTTTTATATAATAATATATATTATTACAATATATTTATATAGTATTAATTATAGTTATATTAATTACCACAATAATATAATAAAATTATCTATTTTTATATGAATTTATATAAATTCATATAATATATATAAAAATATATATATTATATATGAATTTATATATATATGAATTTATATATAAATTTATATATAAAATTTATATATATATGAATTTATATATAAATTAATATATATATATAAATTTTATATATAAATTTATATAATAACAATAATATATGTAGTTTTAATATGATTTATAAATTTTTTATATAATCTCTCCTTGACCCTAGAAAAGCATCAAGGACTTATTTCTATAATTTTATATGAACTTATAGAGCTTTTATAATTTTCTATAATTATATATATAATTACTATATATTAATTTATATATTAATAAATATTAATATATCAAATTATATAATAATATATAATAAAATTTTGAAATTACACAATTTATATAATTTTAATATAATTTCATAATGTATAAAATTTTAATATAATAATATATTATTACTATATATTAGTTTATATATTAATAATTATAATTATATTATTATATATAATAATATATAATAAAATGATAGAATTTCAAAATATGAATTTATATAATTTTTCATGCCTGTGAGCGTCATGGCAGCACTCTGCGGTCCCACCAGCACGGTGCTAACAAGGCACAGACGTGACGTCAGTAACTCAGCCATTTAATTAGCTCCTCTATGCTTAATTAATTAGAGATGCACCACTGGAGACCTGATGGATGATCCTATTTGGAGTGGGCTGCTCCAAAGCCAGGCTGGAGCACCCTGGGACGGTGGAAATTGTCCCTGCCATGGCAGGGGTGGCACTGGGTGGCATTTGAGGTCCCTCGAACCCAAAGCACCCCAGGGTTTTGTGATTCCTGGCACAGCAGCCTTTCCCCGAGGAACGAGGCAGCAGAAATGATGGATGGACGTCTGCAGCTCCACCAAGAGCCCCGCATGACGGATGGGCCTGGAGAGAAAGATGCGATCCCTTGATTAGAACAGAAATTAATTAATGGGCCGGGAGATGCAGATGATGGCTGGGAGCTGGGATGGATGGAGAGATGGGAAACGCTGGCTCAGCAGGAGAGGGGGAAAAGGAAATGAAAAACTTGGATGTCACCTGGATCAGACACCAGCACAAGGCCGGAATCAGCAGAACTTTCACCCTGAGGGATCTGCTCTGCTCACATGGAAACCCTGACCTTGAAGGACTTTTAGTTACTGGAAGAAATAAAATATATTTATTAAAATATATAAATAAAATAAATAAAAATTATTAATTATATACTATATACTATATACTGCATATTCTATATACTACATATTTTATATTCTATATTCTATATTCTATATTCTATATTCTATATTCTATATAATATATATTATATATTATATATTATATATTATATATTATATATTATATATTATATATTATATATTGTATATTGTATATTGTATATTGTATATTATATATTATATATTATAATATATATTATATATTATATATTATATATTATATATTATATATTATATATTATATATTATATATTATATATTATATATTATATATTGTATATTGTATATTATATAGTATTATATATAATATATATATAATATATAATATACAATATACAGTATATAATATAGTATATGGTATATAGTATATAGTATATATTGTATATTGTATATTGTATATTGTATATTGTATATTGTATTGTATTTATTATATATTATATTGTATATATTTATTGTACATTATTATTATTATTATCATTATTATATACATTTTTATTCATTATATATTTCATTATTAATAAAAGTTTCTTCATACCCTTTAAAAGTTTTAAACCTGCTTTACTTTTCTCCTAATCCCATCTCACAACACAAAGTGAGCTCGTTGGTAATTGGCAACACCCAACCACACTCATTACTACATTAACCAGGAAACCTCAAAATTATGAAAATCTCAAATTGGCCAACCAAAATTACTACATGAGGTTAAAAGTAACATTCCTCCTTCTGTCAGGGAGTTGTGCAGAGCCTGAAGGTTCCTCTGAGCTTCCTTTTCTTCCAAACATTCCCAGTTACCCAATTCCTGTCAACCTCAGTAATCCTGCCCAGGATTTATAATCCAATTTTTAATCCGCCACAGTAAAATATTCCCTTTTTCCCTCTGTGTTCAGATGAAACCTCGCTGATGGAAGGAGTCTCCTTGAGCAGCAGCCTCACAGCAACATCCTCATCCTTGCCACGCACCATAAAACAAAGATTAAACTCAATTACCATCCCACTCATTAATGTGCTGCATCCAGAAAATTTCCGGCAATTTCCACTCAGGAGGGTCCGGCGTGTTTTTATGGCTCTCCTCATTTCTCCCCAGCGGCTGCACTTTTGGGATTATGAACGAACTCTGGGCAAAATAAAGATTTGCTGGAGTTTCACTTGATTTCAGCTGCAAATTTGGCTCTGAGAAACTTCACTTTAGGTCTGAGACTGAGTCTGCAAAAGTTTGGAAATCTCGGTGGGGCGAAATCCACGATGAACTCTGTATTAATCCCAACAATCTCACCTATTGATTTTTTTCCCATTTATCAATGGAACTGCTTGTTCCCAATAACTCATTTCCAGGTAATGGACTGAAATACCCGAGACCTGCTCAGTTCTAATTGACACCTTTTCCTAGAGCACCTTAATCAGAAATTATTGGCCTAATAATGATTTTTCAGATACCAGGAGAGGCTAAACAAGCTCCAGGCTGCCCTGAAGAAGCAGAAAGTGAATTAAATTTTATTTCAGAGCCTCCAGCGTTGTCTGTTCCCTTTCCAAAAGGAGGGCAGACCACTCCTGATTCCTGGGTGTGGAGGAACCCATTGGAATTTATGTAATGAACCAAAAATTGGAATTGATTCCTGGGTGTGGAGGACTGACCAGTTGGAATTGATGTTATGAACCAAAAGTTGAGCTTTTTTTTAAACCTAGAATTAGTACAAATATGATTTGTCTTCTGTGAGGGTGGTGTGGAGCTGGGATGGAATTCCCAGAGAATTCCCTGGAATAAATATAGTGGAATTCTGGGATGGTTTGGGTTGGAAGGGTCCTTAAAGCCCATCCAGTTCCAACCCGAGGCTGGAAATTCCAAGGAAAGGAGATGGAAAAAACACCTGATGAGAAATCCTTTCATTATTCCGCTTGCTTTAAATCATTTTTCCATATTTGCTCATTTTGGTTCTTTAAAAATCCACCCCAGGTTCTCCCAGGTCAACGTTTCTTGGTTTTGATTTTTAAATGAGGACTTTTGAGGTGATCAAAACCCGCAGCAAATAAGAATTTTCTGTTCAGTTAAAAAAAAAAAGGGTTCCTAATTGGTTCTAATCAATGCAGCGTGTTCAGCTCCTGCCTTGGACTGGAATCTGCGGAGCAAGGAGGAATTGCTGCTGATGGATGCACACAGAGGCATCCCATGCTCCATTTGCACCGCAGCCTTTTTATTTCCACGAATAAAAACCAAAGCCAGATGATCATTAAAGAAATATAAAATCACTGAACGGGCTCTGGGCGTTTGAGGTTCATTTTCCAGCTCTCCCAGCTCAGCTCCAGAGCTGCTCCAGTCCTTCATGGTTTCCTCTGGATTTTCTCTGGTTTTTTTTGTCATCTGGGGCACAGCGTGTGTGGGACAGGAACATGGGAGGGACATCCCTGTTCCCCCCAAAATGTGGGATTTTTGGGGCTCCCCAGATGGAGGAGAAATTAGTGAGTCTGATTTTATGTTCTCAGAAGGCTGATTTATTATTTCCTGATATTATAATATATTAAAGAATGCTGTACTAAACTATACTAAAGAATTGAGAAAGAATACAGTGAGAAGGCTAAAAAGATAATAATGAAAAACTTGTGACTCCTTCCAGAGTCTGACACAGCCTGACAGTGATTGGCCTTCAAATCAAATTCAAAACAATTCCCATGTTGGATAAACAATCTCCAACCACATTCCACAGCAGCAAAACACAGGAGAAGCAAATGAGATAATTCTTGTTTTCCCTTTTCTCTGAGGCTTCTCAGCTTCCCTGGGCAAAGAGATTTTTTTGGAAAATATGATGGTGACACCAAAACTCCTCACAATCTCAATTTCCTGAAGTCATTCCCAGCTCTCCCAGCCTGGCTCCTCATGGTCATTCCTGGACCCTCTCCAGCAGCTCCACATCCTGAATTAAACCCCAGAATCAAACCCCAGATTGGTCATTAAGTAAAACAATTCACATTAAACAAATGAAACAATCACCTGTTGGATAAACAATCTCCAACCACATTCCAAAGCAGCAAAACACAGGAGAAGCAAATGAGATAATATTGTTTTCCTTTTTCTCTGAGGCTTCTCAGCTTTCCAGGAGAGAAATCCTGGGCAAAGGGATTTTCCATGATATCAAAATTTCTCATAATCCCAATTTCCTGAAGCCATTCCCAGCTCTCCCAGCCTGGCTCCTCATGGTCATTCCTGGACCCTCTCCAGCAGCTCCACACCCCAAATTAAACCCCAGAATCAAACCAGGACCCCCAGCCCTGGTTCTGCTCATCCCAAACTCCCCGTTCCCAGTGCTCCTGACACAGCTGCTCCTTGGAATGGTCTCCAGCTCCCCGGAAAACAAAACAAATCCCCGTCCCGGCAGCCCCATTTCTCATTCCGCTGCTGACAACACCTAATGAAGTGGATAAATGATTAATTAAGAAACAATATTTCTCCACAGAAGCTCGCTCCTGGGAGGAGGAAAGTGAATCCCTCGGTGCCATTGTTCACTGGAATGTTCCCCACTGTTTTCAGCAGAAAGAGGAGGAGAAGCCGGAGCAGCACGGGGGGAAGCGGAGCCGCGTTTGATCAGAGCAGGAACAACAAACAGCCCTGAGAACAAAACTCCGGGTGTTCCCTGGCTCTGGAATTCACTCCTCTGCCACTCCTCATCAACACCGAGCTCTAGGAAGGGGATTCATTGCTAAGGCCAGGTTTAGGGAAAATTTCCCCCTCCAAAGGGGAAAAAACGGGGTTGCTTTTGGTCATCCAAAGCAAAAAATTAAAAAATATTTTAAATAAACAAAAAATAACACAACGCCGAACTTTTTCCTCAATGAAAATCCTTCCACTAAAAAATATTCTAAATAAAAAAATAATAATACAATGCTGAACCTTTTACTCAAAGAAAATCCTTCCACTAATAAATATGTTAAATAAACAAAAATTAACACAATACTGAACCTTTTTCCTCAAAGAAAATCCTTCCACTAATAAATATTAAACAAAATATTAACACAAAATAAACAAAAATAATACAATAAACAAAATAATAATAAACAAAATAAATAAATAAACAAAAATAATAAAATTATGAACTTTTTCCTCAATGAAAATCCTTCCCCAGCCTTCCCAGGCCTCCACACACCGACTGTGGCATCAGGAATACGGAGCAGGATATTAAATCTCCCCAAGATTAATTCCTGGAAAAGCCCAAACCATAATTAAACCACATCCAATTAACAGCTTGAAAAGACCCATCTGAAAGTTGCAGTTACCAACTTTGACTCCAGTGGCCCCCTGGAGATGATTCCCTAATCTCCTTTAATTAAGATATTCATAACAAACCAGGCAAGGATTTTGGAAAGAGGCTTTTTAAGCTTCCCATTCCCATTTAGGAAGTGGCTGGAGCCATATTTTTTTTTTAATTAAAAAAAAGAACTTTTTGATAGGCAGTTTTACCTCTTTTTTTGTGTCCTGGTGTAGAGCAAAGAAAAAGATTGTTAAAAATATAATTCACACATCAAAGTGCAATAGCTGGGATAGGAATGGGTCCATTCAATCCTGTTATTCCAGGCAGTGGGAAATGAAATTTTTGGTTTTAGGTTGGAATTTCACAGAGTCCTGCACTGGTTTGGGTTGGAAGGGACATCCAAAGGCCATCGAGTGCAACCAAGGGACACCTTCCACTAGACCAGCTTGCTCCACACTCCATCCAATTTCTCATCCTTGATTATTTTCCTTTAAAACACCATTTTTCCCCTTAAAAATACCCAATAAAACACCTCAGTGAGGCCCTGACAGCAGGGATTTGAATTTCCCCCTAAACCCACTGACAAATCCCCCATCACTTCCCATTTCCTTCCATCCCCGACCTTATTTTGGAGAGCAGCTCTTGTGCTCGCATTGATCCCCTCCAGTTTAACCTCTGCCACATCCAGGTTGTTTCCCTCAAAAATCCCTTTTTTTTTCCCCTTTATTTTGTTACAAGTCTGATGTGACAGGGCTGAGCTCAAGGCCTCTCTGGGGTTTAATGGGTGGAACAATTCCAGCACCAGCTGCCTTTGGAATTGTTCCACCTCCATTTTCTCCTGGAGAGAGCAGCCAAAATCAATCTCTCTGCCGCATTCCCCTCTCTCCTCTCTCATTTCTCTTCCCTTCCTCGCCCCAGACCGGAGATGGAAAAGCCATTTTTTGGGAGCTGAGGCCTTGGCAGGATGATTTCCCACTCATTATTCCTTGCTGGCCTCCAGCTCCACGCACAGAGACCTCCCAGCTCCCCCTCTGGACATCCCTGATTGTGTTTTCAGCTGTAGATTCCAAAATTGCAATAAATTCCTCTCTCCTACATCACTCCTTAACCTCATAAAAGGAATTAGAAAAGTCGCTGAAGCGGAGAATCGTGGAATTGTTTGGGGTTGGAAAAGCCCCCTAAGACCATCCAGGCCATCCTAACCCATGTCCCAAAGTGCCCCAAGTCCATTTTCAAACCCCTCAGGTATCAGAATCCCAAAACTGCAATAAATTCCTTGCTCCTACATCACTCCTTAACCTCAGAAAAGGAATTAGAGAAGTCGCTGAGGCAGACAATCGTGGAATTGTTTGGGTTGGAAAATCATGGAATTGTTTGGGTTGAAAACAATTTCCATGAAGGAATTTCCCCTAAAAATCCCAAACTCAATGAGAAATTCCATCCTGGGGGCTCAGGGGCTGGAATGAGTCAGAATCCCAAAACTGCAATAAATTCCTTGCTCCTACATCACTCCTTAACCTCAGAAAAGGAATTAGAGAAGTTGCTGAAGCAGAGAATCATGGAATTGCTTGGGTTGGAAAATCATGGAATTGTTTGGGTTGGAAAATAATGGAATTGTTTGGGGTTGGAAAAGCCCCCTAAGACCATCCAGGCCATCCTAACCCACATCCCCAAGTTGTCCCCAAGTGCCCCAAGTCCATTTTCAAACCCCCTCAGAGATGGGGACTCCACCACTTCCCTGAACAACAATTTCCATGAAGGGAACTTCCCCTAAAATCCCCAAACTCAATGAGCAATTCCATCCTGGGGGCTGAAATGAGAGTGAGGAGAGGATCATGAGTGGTTTCACCTCCCTGAACAGCAGCTCCTGCTAGTCCAAAGAAAGCTTTTGGATGTTTTGCTGGTGTTAAACATCTGAGACAGAGCGATGTTGACGTGGCGCGGGCGCTCCCCGGGCCTGCTCTCACATTTTTCACGCTTTATTACCCAGGATCTTCCCCACCACGTCCAAAAAGCCCGGGGAAAACATGAGGAGATTAAAAGAAAAGCTATTGCTTAATATCCGAATGAAATAGATCCAAACTCCCGGGCTGGTTATGAAATAATGATAATTACAGCCAGGAGAGCCAGGCCCAGGAGAGCCCTGAGTGCTCCAGCAGCTTTGTCTCTCTAAATGAATTTGTCCCATAAACATTTTTAGCAATCTCATTAGCATTGTTAATAAAAGTCATTAGCTATGACACCGTCAAGGCGGTTTGGGGACGAGTTTGGAGTTCAGTTTGAAGGCACAGGGAGTGTTGGCCTGGGAATTTGTGGATAAATCATCCCTGGGATTGTCCAAGGATGGGGCTTGAACCCTCCTGGGATGGTGGAAGGTGTCTGGGCTGGAACTGGGTGATTTTTAAGGCCTTCCCACCCCAATTCCGTAATTCCATGATAATATCAAAACACACAGGACTCAGGATGGTCTTTGCCTGCTCTCCCCTGCGCTGTGCACATTTCACAGAGCCAGGTTAAATTGGGATTTTCACCCCATGGATTTACTTGGGTTGGATGTTCTGCTCTGAAATCCTCCCCCCTGGTTTGCCCTCATGTGCTGGGGGTGCCTGGCTGAGCTCTCCACTCCCAAAGGATGCCCAGAAAAACAGATTTTTCCACCTCACTTTGCACAAAACCTGGAAAGCCACACCGACAAATTGGACAGAAATACAGAGGGAAGAAAAACTCAAGCTACACATCCTGGGTGCAGATTTCACAACCCAAATTTTAAGGGAAAGGTGGATATTTTATTCCTTAATCACAAATTCAGCATTTCCAGGCACGGCTGATCCAAGGGAGGCTGAATTTCACCCCCTGTTCCCCTCCATCTGCCTCTCCTCCCCTCCAGCCGTGTCCCTGGCATGGCTCTGGCACAGTAAATGCGTTGTCTCCCCTGTCTGGGGTGAAGGAGCACTTGCAGGGGCCTGGAAATATCCACAGCCAGGAACCCATCTCAGCTCCCTGGCTCTGAGACATCCTGAAAATTTAATGTGATGGGAGAGGCGGGAGGCGCCGCTCCGCCAGGAAATGTCACCGCAAATGTCACCCCAAAGGACACCTTTGTTTCCCTTCCCTCTCCCTTCCATCTGATTTCTTCCTTTTTTCCTGCCTTCTTCCTTCTTTTCCTTCTTTTTTTCCTCATTTTTGTTTTTTTCTTCTTCCCATGAGAGAAGTGCTGGGGAATGGCTGGGCACGATGACCTTAGGTGGCTTTTCCAACCCAAACAATTCCATGATTCCCTGATTTCTGTTGCTGGGTAGGACGAGATGATCTGTGCAGTCTTTTCCATCCCAAACCATCCTGGAGCTCCACACCTTCCCTCCAACCCAAACAATTCCATGATTCCCTGGTTTCTGTGGCTGGGTGTGTCTGGGATGGCGTAGGATGAGATGATCTGCATGGTCCTTTCCATCCTGGAGTTCCTCAACTTCCCTCCAAGCCAAACAATTCCATGATTCCAATTCCATGATTCCCTGATTTCTGTTGCTGGGTAGGACAGGATGATCTTCATGCTCCATTCCATCCCAAACCATCCTGGAATTCCACAACTTCCCTCAAAGCAGAGCAGGAGTGACAGCCCAATCTGCTCACTTGAACACCTTTATATCCCAGGATATTAAATATTCCTGGCAGAATCCCATGTGTGACACACAGGTGTCACATTCCTATTTTCTGAAAAATCCCTTCGCCCAGGATTTTCTTCCTGGGAAGCTGAGAAGCCTCAGAGAAAAAGGAAAACAAGAATTCTCTGATTTGCTTCTCCTGTGTTTTGCTCCTTTGGAATGTGGTTGGACATTGTTTACCAACTGGTCATTGTTTCATTGATTTCTGCTGTGAATTATTCTGATTTATTGGCCAATCAGTGCCAAGCTATGTCGGGACTCTGGAAGGAGTAATGAGTTTTCATTATTATCTTTTTAGCCTTCTGTCTGTATCCTTTCTGTACTCTTTAGTATAGTTTAGTTTAGTATTTTTTAGTATTATTTAGTACGATCCTTTCTTTATATCCTTTCTGCATTCTTAATATAGTATAATATAATATAATGTAATATAATATAATGTAATATAATATAATATAATATAATGTAATATAATATAATATAATATAATATAATATAATATAATATAATATAATATAATATAATATAATATAATGTTATAAATATAATACAATATAATTAGATATGATTAAATATAATAAAATACAATATAATAAAATACAATATAATACAATATAATATAATACAATAATAAATTGGCCTTCTGAGAACATGGAATCAGATTCATCATTCCTTCCTCCATCAGGGCACCCCACAAACGCAATCCACAGGGAGAGCTTTCCCTCAGATGACACCAACTGCAAACCCAACCTTTTTCTGTTGGTAACGAAGGACAGAGAGCGCAGAATAAATAAAAAACACCCGGAGAAAAGGATTGTGAAGGATGTCAGGAGGGGCCGAGTGCTCCATCCTAAATCCACGCTTGTGACAGACAGTGGATTAAACAGAAGATGAGTTACAGCTCCCCAGAGCACGGCAATGTGAGTCCCCCCCCCCCGTGCAGGCAGCGTGACAAACAACCCCTGGAATAAAAGTAAAAATAAAAATAAAAATAAACCGTGGCTGAGATCAGGGCGCTGCTGCTCCTATCTGCCACGGAAATCAGCTCCAGAGCTTGGGAAAGGGATTTGAAATGCATGGATTCACTGGCATAAAAACCAGGAAACCTCAAAGGAATAAAAGGGAGAGTTTGTGGAAAGTGATTTTTTACTCTGGTGAAACAGTGAAGAAGGACTCGGCCATTCCAGCTGTTTCCAAAGGAAAGAATTCCCAGGAAGGTGAAAAAATCAAACTCAAAGCTGGTTCCAGAAGCACAAATGAGCCCTGCACAGAGAACTGGTTCTGAGGGGAGACCTGGAATTCTAAGGGAGCATTTCCACACTCTCTGGATCTCCCCAGTGGCTCGGACAGGGATGGAGCTGGTTTTGCTTCTTCACTTCAGCTGTACCATGAAAAATCACAACAGAAATCAGGGAATCATGGATTTTTTTGGGTTGGAAAAGTCCTCTAAGGTCATTGGGTCCAGCACCACCAAGGCCACCACTGACCACGTCCCCAAGTGCCACATGCCCAGGGCTGTTAAATCCCCCCAGGAATGGGCACTGCACCACTGCCCTTTCTTATTTATTATCCCAACTAAACCCAAAATATCCCAAAATCCAACTTCAGCCTCCCCTGGCACAACCTGAGGCCGTTTCCAAACGCCAAGAAATGCCCAGATCAATCCTGGGACTCCCAGATCCTTTCCCTTTCCATTTAGAGCTGCACAGACAATGTCCCCTTGTCCCATCACCAGGAGGTTCTGCCTTTTTTGTGGCTCAAAACTCTGTGACCAAACCCCTGAGATGAGTCTGGGATTGCCTGGAAGCGATTCCAGCTCCATCTGTGGATTTGCACCCACAGAGATGAAAAATCCTGGGATGGTTTGGGTGGGAAGGGACACCTCTCACTACACCAGCTTGCTCCAACCTGGCCTTGGACACTTCCAGGGATTCTGGGGCAGCCACAGCTGCTCTGGGAATTTTGGAATTTCCCAAATTGCTCTGAGATTTTGCTCTGGAAACCTTCTTGAGATATCCCGAAGGATTTGCTTGGAAAGCAAAAGAGGTTTTTCATCTGGAGTTCTCCCACATCCTCTCCCTGCCAGTGCCCCTCTCCAGCCTGGCTGGTGCTGATCTGGGATGTCAAACACAGCAGTGCCAAGGACTGGGAATTCCAAGGAATCCTCCTGGAATTCCCCCGGGATCTCACCTGAGAAGGGGCTGGAGGTGTGGGAGCAAGGAGCCTTCACCTTCTCCCCACTGACAAGGTGCTGAAAAGGGACAGTTGTTTTTTTTTTTTAAATTCCAAAAGCAATTTCCTTGAAATATCCCCATTTTCCCTGTGAAGAAAACACCTGGGTCACCCAGGAGCTGATTTTACTGCTGGTTTGGGGTTTTTTTCCCTTTTCTTTGCTAACAAGGCGAGGCCACAAAGCAGAAATTGACTGAGCCATCGTGGGGCTTTATCCCCATCTCAGAACTCTTTTTCTTCATCCCACGTCATCTCCCCTGCTCTAATCTGCCCTGACAGGTGCTGGCTAAAAGCAGGAGCGGGGAAAAGGCGGCTTTGGGGCTTGGAGAGATCCGTCAGCAGCTCCTCAGCCTGCTGAGGGTGAGACTTCTCACACCCGCTCCTCGCCTGGAGCTGCGGCAGATCCATCCTCTCGGGGAAGATGGAATGGGAAAACCTTATAAAAATGTGATTGCCTGGCAAAAGGTTTGGAGAATATGGAAATTAGAAGCGAGATTGAACTGAAAGCAAGGATGTCTTGGCATTCAGAAGACTCAGGAAAAGTCCAAACTTCCTCTCTGTTCCAAAATTGGGTGAATTTCACCCTTTCCCAGCACCTGCTCCCAAAGTTGGGTTGGTTGCTTTGGAGGGGGGAATTCTTCACCCATGGAAGGGCAAAAGGGGTTTAAACTGAAGGAATGGCAAGTTTATACTGGATTTTAGGAGGGAATTCCTCCGTGTGAAAGGCTGGGATTGAATTCCCAGAGAATCCTGAGGTCCCTGGAACATTTCTGACCCATTTCAAGCCCAAAACCAAGAGAAATTGTGGTCCTTCTGCTCTCTTTTGGAGCTGAATAATTCACATTTCCATTAGTATAAACCCAGAGCCATTTTTTAGAGCGCTTTTTAATCCGTAGATTTTTATTCTTTTTTTTTCCCAGGGAAAGGCTCTGTTCTGCAGGATATCTAAATCAATGCCAGCCAGATCGAGGTGCAGGACCTGGAGCGCTGAGTTTCCTGTCAGGTGGATGCACACGGACATGGATCACAGCATTCCCCCAAGGCAACTCTGGAATAAAGCAGAATTAATTATTGGATTTTTTTTCTGGCTGTGGTTTTGCTCAGCACCTCCATCACTTCTGAATTAGGAAAGCTGAATTAATTTTTATTATTTTTTTTTTCCAAATGTCCCTTTGTCTTCAGACATTCCCAGCTGTGTTTTATGGCTCTTGTTTTCCTTCCTAGTCCGGGGGAGAACAAGGAGCCAACATCTGGCACTGGGAAACCCAGATCCTCCTTTGCTGAGAGGGAAAATTTATTTTGTGGATGATTTTTCCTGATTTTCCGTCCCCCCAGCTGGCTGGGATGCACATTCCAGCACTGCCCGAGGCGTTTTCTGTCTGGAGGAACAATAAAACTTCCCGGGTGCCCAGGGAGCCCATCTGGCAGCTCATTCCCCGCCATTAATGTGGTTTTTTGGCAGCTCGTTGACTCCTTGTTCCCAGAAATTCCCGAGGATCCTTGGATGAACGGGAGAGGAACATTTGGAGGATGCTGGTGGAACATTTGGAGAGGGGGAAAGAACATTTCTGATCGTTCCTGGGTGGCTGACGCAGGGATGGGATCGTGGAATCACAGAAGTGTGGAATGGTTTGGGGTTGGAAGGGACCTAAAACCCATCCAGTGCCACCCCTGCCATGGTCAGGGACCATGGGATCATGGAATCACAAAAGTATGGAATGGTTTGGGGTTGGAAGGGACTTAAAACCCATCCCGATGGTCAGGGACCATCCCAGGGTGCTCCAAGCTCCATCCAACCGGTCTTGGACACTTCCAGGGATCCACAGCTCCTCCAGGAATTCCATCCCAACCCCTCTCCCAATATTCCTTCCCAAAATCCCATCCAAACCTGCCCAGGGAATCCTGGAATGGTTTGGGTTGGAGGAGACCTCAAAGCCCATCCAGTCCCACCATGGGTCCCACACCTCCCACTGTCCCAGGTGGCTCCAACCTGTCCTTGGGCACTTCCAGGGATCCCCAGATCCTCCAGGAATTCCATCCCAGCCCCTTCCCCACCCTCAGACCTTGCGCCTGCCTGAGCTTTACAAAACAGACTCTCCAAAGTCCAGCGCCAATTTTTATTAAAGCAAAAAGGATGAAAAACGGAGCAGGCAGAGAAAAGTGCTCATCCCAGGCTGGGAGAGCCATCCCTCAGTCCTGGATCAATAACACCCAAGGAGCTGCTCCTCTCCCGGAGCTCCCATCGATTTCCCTCCAAACCTGATTCCAAGGGAGCTGCTGCCACCTACTGAGGCGATTTCTCACTCTCGTGGCATTTTTCTTGATAATCATGAAAACATCTTTAATTTTTTTTTTTAAAGCAGAACTCTGAGATGAATGAGCATCCCGATTTTTGATGCCTGTTTGTCTCCCCGTGGAGAAAAACCTCTGAGAATTCGGAATAAAGCTGTGAGGGCCCCACCCAAAAGGCAAAACACACAAGGAAGAGCTGTGAAGCTGGGTTTGATTTGATAAGCACATTTTTTCCCTGCCTCCCATGACCTCATGAGCTCTCCTGCCCAAGCTCACCTTGTCAGGACACATTTGATGTGAATCCAGAGGGATTAAAGGGGTGGGTGTGGTGCTGGGAGTGCAGCATTCCTCCCCTCTGACACCAACAGCCGCCAGGAATTTGACTCATGTGGCTCCTCACACCTTAAAAAGACAGAGGTAAAGTGGTGTCATGCAAAAAAATCTGTGGTTGCCACATCCTTGGAAAGGTCCAAGGCCAGGAAATGAACCTTGGAAATGAGAATGTGCTCAATCCTTCCAATGATTCTCCCTTCCTGATTTCCTTCATGGAAACCTCACTGTTCTGGGAGCCTTCTGGTTCTTCTTCTTCTTCTTCTTCTTCTTCTTCTTCTTCTTCTTCTTCTTCTTCTTCTTCTTCTTCTTCTTCTTCTTCTTCTTCTTCTTCTTCTTCTTCTTCTTCTTCTTCTTCTTCTTCTTCTTCTTCTTCTTCTTCCTCTTCTTCCTCTTCTTCTTCTTCTTCTTCTTCTTCTTCATCTTCAATGAACCTTGGAAATGAGAATGTGCTCAATCCTTCCAAGGATTCTCCTTTCCTGATTTTCTTTATGGAAACCTCATTGCTCTGGAAGCCTTTTGGTTCTTCTTCTCTGAACCTTGGAAATGAGAATGTGTTCAATCCTTCCAATGATTCTCCTTTTCTCATTTTCTTCATGGAAACCTCCCTGCTCTGAGGTTCTTCTCAATCCTAAGGAAGTCATGCTACAAAAATCCCAATTCCACAAAAATTACTGAGTTAAAAGAACCACTGGGATTCTGATTAACTCGATCCATTATTAATTTAGTAGATTTTATTATAATACAGGTCAGTAACTGAAGGTTTTTAAGTCAAATCAGCATTTGGGAGAATTGGACAGGATTTCCCCAACAGCTCCACTTTTTTTGATCCCATCCCTAAACCCAGCCCTATCCAGGCCTGCCAATTAAGCACGACAGGAAGAGAATTAAATGTGGGCTTGGACACAACTTTTAACGAGGATGTTTTCCAGGACTGGGGCCAAATGAGCCTAAATCCATCAGTGCCCAGAGGTGAGCGCGGAGCTTCGACAGGGAAAGGCGAATCAGAAACTTCCCATTTGGACTAACCCCGAAGCATTAATTAGTACATTAATTTAATTTCCCTTCCTATGTCAGCTTTTAATTAAGCCTTCATTTACCCTCTGATGCTGGCTTTGGGATTGCATGGAATTGCCATGGCATCCTACAGAGCTCTGCCAGCTCTGGGCCTGAGGGCAGAGGGGACAAAGGGACACAGCTGTCACCTGGGCTGGTGGCCTTGGCAGAGGGAGAAAGGAATTCCTGAGGCTGCTCCAAATCCCAGCACAAAAGCTTGGGCCTTCCACTCACCTGGATCTCTGCAGATGCCCAAATTTCCCCCCAAATTTCAGAGCGGGCTCTAAAATTAATGCAGGAAAATTCCTAACGGTGCCTTCGTTAAACCCAGCTCCTTAAATGAAATATCTGGTGGCTCTTCATTCATCACTCCTCAATTTCAACTTCTTAAGGCTTTCTTTTCATTCCAGGATATTGGATTTGACAGAACAACAATGGCCTCAGCAGAGGGAAAAGGTTTTTGCAGAATTATCTTTCCTGCCTCAGCACGATCGCCCTTCTCCATCTCCCTCCCCATTGTGTGCTCGCTCCATTCCTCATTTCCATCGTGCAAAGAACACCCAGAGCCACCCAGGCTTTGGGGTGAGCTCAGCTACCCCCTCATCAGAGAATTTTATGGGAATTGGGCCTGGATGTGGTGATTGAGTTGGGTAATCTGGATTGAGTTGGATAATTCTGGGTTGGAATGCTGGTCCTGCCCAATCTCTCTGGATGATGTTGGAAAAGCCATTTCAGAGATTTATGAGAGAGTGGAAAAAGTTTGCCCTGAAAGGATCCATTTCTAATCCTGGAAATCCTTCCAGCTCAAACCATTCCATGCTCCTACAATTCTGTGTTCCCACAGTCCAAGGCTTCCAGAAAAAACCTCATGGGCAGAAAATCACAGAGAAAAGACAAACCCCTGGAAAGAAATCACTGGATCACCACTGGGGCACTTTGCCAGCCCATTAAAACCAGTGGGAACCCACTGGTGAATTTAATGGAGCAAGAAGAATTTCTCCTCCCTGGTCATGTTCAGACATTTCCGTGGTGCTCCAGAGGGTGACTCAGCCAAGCCCCTCCCAGTCATTCCCTCCCCTCTTTCCAGGAAATTTGACCAAGCACAAACTTTGGCAGGGGGGGCTGTGGAGGATGTTTCAAGTGAATTATATTTTACTGTATTAAAATTAAGAGGGGAATCAGTTAAAAATCATTTTAATCAGGGAAACAAATGGAGGGAGGAATGGAATGATCCCTCGTAGACCGCTTTTGACATTTGTGGATTTGTTTTGTATTCCCTCTCACTCAATAAACTGAAGGATGACTGAGTTCATTTCACAGGAGATGGATTGGATTTTCTCTGAGCAGCTCTGCTGTGCCCATGGAATTCAACCAAAAAATAAAACCCCAACCAAGTCTGTGCTTTAAAAAAAAATCCTGAATTCTGCATTATCAGAGCCCAACCTGGGGCAGGGGAGCAGCACAATCACTTTTGGGGAGGAAGGAGGTTTTCTGATGGTGCTGGGGAATATTTGGGAGAAATTTAAAGCAAATTGAGACACAGCCATGAACCCCCAAAATGAAGAGTTTAATTTATGTACAAGCTGGCACTCAACCCAAATTATGGGATTTTTGTGGGGAGCCAGTTTGGGAGTGGGAGCGAGAAAAAAGGGAAAACCAAAGCGGGGAAGGGGAAATCAAAGTTGAAAAGGGAGAAATCAAAGTGGACAAGGGGAAATTAAAGTGGAAAAAGGGGGAAATCAAAGTGGAAAATGGAAATCAAAGTGGAAAATGGAAATCAAAGTGGGGAAGGGGAAATCAAAGTGGGGAAGGGGAAACCAAAGTGGAAAAGGGGAAATCAAAGTGGAGAAGGGAAAATCAAAGTGGAAAAGGCTTTTCAATATTGTAGGAAAACGGGTCTCTCCTATTTTCTGCATCCTCAAGCATCAAGGAAATCGATGCCAGTGCAGTGTTTTTGTCAGGGCAGCCCCCACCGAAGCCTCTGCAGTGACTGATGAGAAAAAACAAAAAAAAAGAGAACGAAGCAGGGAAAATAAATAAAACTAAAACCAAAACCTGCTTAAACCTGGCAGAGACTGAGAACAGGGAGAGGGGGAGGCTCTGCTGCCACCCAGGAGCTCCTTGCACGGATCAGGCTCTCAATAAATCTGCAGCCTGGATACCAGACCTGCAGGACAGGTTGGATCAGGCACCAGCTCCCTTGAGGATTTTGGGGAGATGGAAGATAAACACGAGCCCTTTATCAGTTACATCGCTGGTTTTTAAGCTTCTGGGCTTCTTTTATTATTTTAAGTGTTGAGGGGAATAAGGAAACACATTTTGTTTATTTGTGGGCATGAGAGAGAGACCATAAAGCCAAAGTAAATCCCGATCCAAAATCTTGGTTTTACAATTCCGTCACTGCACGAGCCTGGCTCCAAAACCAGAGTGTAAAATGTCAGGGAGATCACCTCTCCCTGTCTTTTCACCCAGATAAACTCCCCACCTCCACACACGCTCCTCTCCTCCCTCAGCAAAGCCAGAACATCAATAAGAATATTTTCATGAGGTTTTTTTTCCCCCCCTCTGGGTTTTTTTTTTATTCCGCCATTGGCAGCAGGTGACGATGGCCCAAGGAAATCGCCTCCACGCCAGGAATTTGCAAACTGGCTTCACCATTTAGCACGAGGAAGTTGTTCAAGATTTAGCGGGTCCATTGCCAAAAAACTACTTTGGGAAATTGTTTTTTTTTTTTTTTTTTTTTTCCCTGATCCCTCAGCACAGGCTCGTTGGAATGCTGTGAGCACTCAGTGCAGATACTGAGGACCCTGAATTATTTAATGCTCCAACACCTCACTGAGCCGAGACCCTGAGGAGCCAAAGGGAGTTGGGCGCAGTTCCTTCATCCGCAGGGATGAGAAACTGGGAAATTGCGACCATGGATTAGGGGATCAGGAGAAATTCCCACTGGCAATCCCTCCCAGGCTCTCACCTACCCAATTCCAGCGTTTTCATCCCAAATAACTCTTCCAGGCTCTCAATTCCTTCCATTCTCTTTAAAGTTTTTAATAAAACCCCAGCATGGTTTGGGTTGGAAATGACCTTAAAGATCAATTCCACTGCCATGGGCAGGGACACCTTCCACTATCCCAGGGAATTCCATCCCAGGTCCTCCCCACCCTCACAGGAAAGAATTTTTTCCCAATATTTAATCTAAACTTCTTTCTTTTGGTTTAAAGCCACAGCTCTGTGCAGGTGGCAAAATCCTAAAATTTTCTGTAAACCGGATTAATCTCAAAGAGTCACTTGCTCTTTTCCTCTCTCATCCTGGTCAGCCTCAGCTCTGAGCATCACAAATCTTGTGAAAATATGAGAAATAAGGACATCAGCAAATCAAAAAATGCCCCTCGCCCCTCTTGGCCACCTCAGACCCTCACACAGAGCAGATTCTGAGAGGATTCCCCAGCACAGCAACCTGCACCTTAAGAAAGGCCTTTTTTACTCTCTCAAAAATGCATTTTTTTCCCCCTGGAAATAAATGCAGAGCAGTGAGCTACAAAGACTTACTTGAACGATTAATCATTCCAGGAGCACCCCAGGCCATTGCAGCCACAGCTGGGATTATTCATTCCAGACAGTCCACACTTCTCACTGGAATAATGAACATTTTCAGAAATATTCAACTGCCAACAAGCTGAGTTAGGCAGAACCTGAAGGTTTTTTTTTTTTTTTTTTTGTACAAAATCACATTATCATAAAATCATTGGAAAAGCATTCTCAGGTCATGGAATCCAACTCTTCTCCCAGCCAAACCATTTAAACAAATGCCACATCCACACATTTTTAAAAACACTTCCAGAGTGTTCAAACCAGGCTGAAGACCTTGACTCAAACATCTTCATGAAGGGAGATGCAAAACCAGTGGTCAAACACGTGCAGGAATTAATTTTAAATACTCAACCTCGTTGATAAAATTGAAAACCACATGTGGAACACTCAACAGGACAAAACCACCTCTTTTATATTTTTTAAAATAACTCTACTGTATCTCCTCTCTTTATCTGCCTCATCTCACCAAGCAAAACCCGTGTAAAGCCAATTAAAGGCCATTTGTCACAGGGTAAAAACAGAAACACTCCTGGTCTGCTCACAGCTCACTCCGAGTCACAAATCACAATAACCATTCTGTGGAAATCGTAAGAGAGAAGCTCGAAATCCTGCTGAACTCAATGAGCCATTAAATGCTTGACAATCTTCTTTATAGGAACCACGAATAGTTAATTAATCCCCAAATATGAATGGTGAGCATGAATAATTACCGCCGTAGATCCCGATCAAGAGATCTGCAGCGAGCATAATTTGACATTGCTTCATGTACAGCAGCTCACACCAGCTGGGAGACCGGTCCTAAAAGGTTGGGCTTGGCTTTAAAATATAGGAATCCCAGATGGGAACACATCACTTCTGCTCCCAGTGTGCCACTACACTGACTTTCCATGAAATCTTCACTTTAAAAAAAAATCTGTTTGCCTATTTGTGTCACTTTTCTCAGTCTCAACATGTACAAAGGGTCTGTCTATTCCTTCATCTTCATTGCTGTAAGAACCTCTTATCCTCATTCCTATTCCTTCACACCTCCTGGATTAACAACTCGAGGGGCTCCCTTCCCTTCCCTTCCCTTCCCTTCCCTTCCCTTCCCTTCCCTTCCCTTCCCTTCCCTTCCCTTCCCTTCCCTTCCCTTCCCTTCCCTTCCCTTCCCTTCCCTTCCCTTCCCTTCCCTTCCCTTCCCTTCCCTTCCCTTCCCTTCCCTTCCCTTCCCTTCCCTTCCCTTCCCTTCCCTTCCCTTCCCTTCCCTTCCCTTCCCTTCCCTTCCCTTCCCTTCCCTTCCCTTCCCTTCCCTTCCCTTCCCTTCCCTTCCCTTCCCTTCCCTTCCCTTCCCTTCCCTTCCCTTCCCTTCCCTTCCCTTCCCTTCCCTTCCCTTCCCTTCCCTTCCCTTCCCTATCTCTCCCAGCCACTCCTGGTTCCTCTCTTTGATGTTCAGAACGTTCCCTCAAGTCTGGAGCTGTTGAGATGTGACCTTCAGAAGTTCTTGCACGACACAAGAACAAACAAGGAGCCGCCACGGCGGCGAGTGCAGGGAATTCCTCAATCAGTGAATATTTGCATATCCTTGGATGAGAGATATCGGTGGTTGTTATTAATCAAAGCCCACCGAGAGTCTCCTCCTGGGCAAACACGGCTCATGACGTGCCTTGGCTCTGCCTTGGTGTCCCACCAAGAGTCACTCGGGCTTTATCAAGCCCCAGCTTCTGCTCAGCAGGCAGAGCCTGGTGGAGTTTGGAGGGGTTCAGGTGATCCAGGTGGGAGGGGGAGTTCAGACAGGAGGAGAGACCCTCCCACATCACCGCAAAGATGTCACATCCAACCCATCCATTCTTTCCAACCTAACCACCCTTTCCAACCCAACCAATCTTTCTAACCCAACCCAATATTTGCAACTCAGCTACTCTTCTCAACCCAACCATCATTAGCAAGCCATCCATTCTTTCCAACCCAACCACCCTTTCCAACCCAAGCACTTTTCCAACCCATCCATTCTTTCCAACCTAACCACCCTCTCAACCCAACAACCCTTTCTAACCCATCCACCCCTTCCAACCCAATCACTTTTCCAACCCGACCACTTTTCCAACCCATCCATCCTTTCCAACTCAATCTTTCTAACCCAGCCCAAGAAAGAGCAAACCAGTGCCCCTGATCTTGAAAATATTCCCAAAGCTGCCCACATCCACTTCTGCCCGTTCCATCCCGTCTAACAGCCGCCTTTTTTGATGCTGGAGGTTTGAAACCTCCCCTCAATCAACTGACAAAAACATCTTCAATCGAGCTGCAGCAGCTCCGTGACCTCTCGTGCACCTTTTGTCTTTCAAAGCGCAGCCAGGTGCTGCAGGAGGGAATATCTGAGGACTTGGAAATGGTTTCTTCCCCTTTTGCTGCCGCGGTGTCCGCGGGGAGCCGAGCGCCAGGATGTGCTGCACAAATCCATTTGTTACAGTAAACAGCCCCAGGCACTCATGAACCATGGGGGATTCCTTGGAGGGTTTGTTCCTCCTTGCAAATTTAAAGATATGAGCTCAGGAGGGACCAGAAACTTCTTCCTGGCCTGAGGCCAAGCATGCAAAAGTGTACAAACAGACGCTGACAATTTTGTACACAGCACCAAGAAAAAGAACAATAAAAACGGCTGAAACAAATAATATTTGAACTAAACGGGACAGAGGGTCAGACATCATTGCATGGAACGGAATCATGGAATAGTTTGGGTTGGAAGGGACCTTAGAGATCTCCAAGTTCCACCCTCTGCCATGGGCAAGGGCAGCTCCCACTCTGCCAGGTTGCTCCAAAGGCATCCAACCTTGAGCAATTCCAGGGATCTCAAAAGTCTTTTTGATTCCAGCCTTAATGATTCCATGATTTATTCAGTTCCGAGGCAGCTCTCACCCCTGGGTGAATCCCCCTGGAAAACTCAGCAGCAAAGCCAGGACCAACGTTTCTGTGTTTCACCATTCACCAAATTCCCACCTTTCTGCTGAGGCTGGGACAGTGACAGGAGTTTCCTTGTTAGAACTTGACTTCAGTTTTCTTTTCCAAGGCCCCATCACCTTCCCCACGGAGGTCCCATCAGAAAAACTCCGTTTAAGAGTTTGGTGGCTGTGAAAATAAAACTAAATAAACTAAACCTTGCTGGCAGTGCTGGGACAGGCTGAGCCTGACCCTATTATTGCTGTGACACGAATTCCATTAAAATCTGCAGTGGCACAGAGATAAGTTCCTATTGAAGAGCGGGGTTGGCAGTGAAATTCCAGCAGAGTCTCAAGTCAATGGCAAGTTCAGCCCCCCTTGTCCTTGAAATAATGATTTGGCCATGGTGGCTGCAGGTCTGGGGCGTCACACAGAGCAGCACAAAGTGATTTTTCCCAAAAGATGTCCCTGGAGAAGGGCTGAGGCAGGGGGAGGAAATGAGGCTGACATTGCCCTCAATGCAGAGAACAACAAGCACAGTTGGATTTACTCGGCTTCTACAGCATGGGAGGGGTTTCAGCAAAGTTCAGCTGCTTTTTAGGGCATCAGAAAATGCTTTAAGAGGCACATAAAAATCTGAAAAAACCCCCAAGATCTGGTAATAATCCTGCTTTTTCTGGTGTTTATAACAGCAGCAGCAGGAAGTGCTCACGTCACGGCCCAACCTCTTTTCGATCTACCTGACCTCAACTTTCACCGGCTGCACAAAGTGCTGTCTCAGACACAGCCTAATTAGCCCTGAAAAATCAGATTCATCCAAAAGAGCAGCACAGGGAAGATCCAGCACCTGGCCCAGCAGCTCCATAGCTCCAAGCATACAGCATCAGTTTGGGATCATTAACGTGATGAGGCTGGGTCTGGTCCGGTCCCCCCGTGCCAACGAGCATCAGCCACCACCAATTTAACTCAGTGAGAGAGAATCTGTCAAGTTATTTCCAGGGTTAACAACTCAACAGTGTTTAAAATATAAATTCCATGCCTGGCCTGAACTTGGCTGCTTTCAGGTCCCCACTCTTGGGTCTTGTGATGCTTTTGTCAGGCACATTAAACAGCCTCGATGATCAGAACCGTCCTCCCCACGTGGACGGGGATGAACCACATCAAGTTACCTTTGGAAGGATTTTTCTCCTCAAATTAAGGTAACAAGGACTAATCCACACCAGGGATGGTTCCACCACGGGGAGAACCTGAGCAGAGAAGGCTTTCAAAGGCACAAAGGAGCAGTTAAATGCTCGTTTCCCACTGAAAAATCACGGGCCTCTGGGTGTTCTGCTCCATCTGCGGAACTTTGAAAGCCTCCTCCCCTGTCTTGGACAGATTAATGGGAAATAATAAAAATATCATTGAAATGTGGAGTCTCGGGGAGGTGATTCAACCCTCAGTCCCAGCTGCCACAGTTGTCAGTAAATTAGGGGAGAAAAGAAACACAAAATGATCCTTTTCCAGTGCCTCCAATTATGCCGGGATGGTTCTGCCGCTGATGAGAGATTCTGAGAGCGTTTCCCCTCATCCAGGTGGGAAACTGCTCGGTGAGGAGTGGAGAGCTGGGGGAAAGGGGGGCAAAAGAGGACAGCCAGCGATTGAGGGTGTGCCAGGACACTGAGACTGCCACCAGGAGCTTGGTGACATCCATCATCCGACAGGGAAAACACAGCCAGGGAAAGACACGACCTCTGTCTCCCCTGCACCGGCTGCTCCCAGGGGAAGGCTGTCAGGAACAGAGAGTTCCCAACAAAGCTGAGGAGAGAGAGACACACAGCACGGGGAAAGTAAAAAATGACACATTGCAGGTGCATAAAATAAAATAAATCCTGATTTTAGAGCCTGGGAAACACAAACACAAACACACACACACATGGCTGAGCTGCCCCACCTGCTCAGGTGCTGTTAAATCCTCCCGGGTCTGCCTCATTCCTCCCAGCAGGATGTTCGTTAACTGCACAGCATTCCAGTCCCACATATTCTTAAATAAAGCAGTTTTGATGTTCTTATATTGTAAATGTGAAACTTTGAACTCCATGAGGGGATTTTGGGCTATGGAGTCCAGAACTTTGAACTCTGCGAGGGGATTTTGGGCTGTGGAGTCGAGAACTTTGAACTCTAAGAGAGGATTTTGGGCTGTGGAGTCCAGACCTGGGATAGGAAAAGGGGGAATGGCTTCCCACTGCTGGGGTACAGGGTTTGATGGGATTTTGGGAAGGAATTCCTGGCTGGGATGGAATTTCGGAGAAGCTGGAATTCCAACCCTCATTCTGGTCTGAGCTTGGGTTTTGCACGTGGATGTGGCTGCAGGGAGATGAAGTGTGAAATGCTCCATGCATCCACGGATACATTAATTTAATATATTCAATACATTCTGCGGACAAAGAGTGCCCAGTTTAGTTTTTGATCTCAGCCTTTCTCTGCCTCCACCGGCGTTAAGAATCCCAGAATTAAAGGAAACAGAGTAATTGAAATCCTTCCCTGCTAATACACATGGGCAGCCATTTGGAAATGGAGCTGTTATTACAGAAACCTAATTAAATAATTTTCTCCGCTTGCCCCCCAGCTATGAAACAACCGTAACGTGTGGTGACTTTTCTCCAAGCAGCCACCATGAAATCAGCACAAATTTTCCATCAGAAATGGACAGCTGTGGCCATCAAACCAACGAGTGCTGTTACACCTGGGCAGCCTCAAAAAGTGCATTTTTCATGTGGAGTGCGAGGGATTTGTTCTCCTGAGCCTGGACTTCAGATTTCCCATGCGGAAAAGGAACTACAAAAAATTTATTTTCTCGGTGAAGAAAAAAAAATTCCCTTTCTCAATGGAGATAAAATTCCTTTTCCCAATTAAATTGTTGGTCAAAGACCTGGCCTTTTCCTTGGAGCAAACCAAAGCTGGTTTTGGGAAAGTTCCAATCAATTTCCCTCTTCACTTGCTGGAGGTCGACTAACAAGAACCAGAGGGCTGGAAAGGGGCGAGATCATGGGTGTAAATGAGGGAGGGAGCAAAGGAATTATTTGGGTTGGAAGGGACCTCAAAGCCCATCCCATCCCATCCATCTCCCACTGTCCCAGGTTGCTCCAAGTCCCGTCCATCCTGACCTTGGGCACCTCCAGGGGTCCAGGGCCAGCCTGGTTAGGAATCTGTTGCTGCTGGCAGAAGCATCAGGGCAAATAAAACACAAATTAGGCTCCAAAGAAGAACCCAATCAGCAGCTCCTGCCTCCTCATCCCTCATTAGAGTGTCAGAGCCTCGGCTCGGCTCATCCTGCTGTACCCTCGCTCCATCTGTTCCGTCTCTAATTTCAACGTCAATCAAAACAAACAGAATTCCTGAAAAAATGCGAAAGAAATCTGATGTTCCCAAGTTCCTTTGTCTCCTCCAAGGCTTCACCTCCTCCTGTTTGGCACGGGCAGCTTTCCAAGCTTGATTTTTTTTAGGGAATACTACAAAACAGAGAACTCGGAGCCCTCCTAGAGAGCTCTCGTAAAACCCCATGGTTGGATGGAAGCTGGAACAGATGGGAGAGCTCCTCCAGGCTCTGCATTAACCCTGCTGTTCCCTGACTGGGGGCCAGCAACACTTGCACATTTCAAGAAGTACGGAGCTAAAAATACATCTCCAAGCCAGAGATGATGCAAAGTTTCAATAAGCATCAACAAGATTGGTGACGTCCTTTTGGGGGGACGGCAAACGGCTCCTTGTGAGAAAATTCAGGAATTTGGCGGGGAGAGGGGAGGGATTTAAGGGAAAGATGTTTTGGAGGGAATTTGGTGGCCACTGCAGCTGGAATCCTTCAACCATCAGCTCATTACATGGACAGCAGAGCCAGGAGGGCCATGATTGGGGTGGAGAAGCAGAGCAGAATTCGTGGGGGAAGATTTGCCATGCTCTACTTGGATAATATATATATATTAAAAAAAAACAAACAAACAAAAAAAACCCCTCCATTTTTGCTGCTGAGAACACAAATTCACAAATTCTGGTTGGATTCCAAAGCAGCTGTGGGTGCCCAGAGTCTTTTAATCTCAACCTTTTTGAGGTTTCCACCTTCTCTCCCTGCCACACAGGAGCTGAATGACACAAATCCACCGGGAGCTGGCCTGGGAGCTCTTGGATTTCACAGGCTGAGGATTTCAGAGGTCCCAAAGGGATTCAGGATGTTCTGAAGGGTCTGATGTAGGCAGTGTTCCATATTCTGCAGTGAGAATTATCCTTTTCATGGAATGGTTTGGGTTGGAAGGGAATTTCAAGATTATCCAGTGCTATGAGACTGGACATGGACACCTCCCACTATCCCAGGGTTCAAAGATCCTCAAGGCCCCTTTTTTACCCAGAATATTCCACGATTCCACAGAAATTGAGGTCCCAAGCTGTTCACTGAGGCCAGGACAAAAAGTGTCTGAATCCCCCTCTTTGTCTAAGTAATTCTTACCAGACTCTGCCTGCTAAAACACCGAGTTCCTTCTTGGCTTAAAGGACACCTGGAAGGGAAAACAGAAGGAGAACAGGATGAAAAATTTCCCAGATATGAGCGGAAGGTCAGCAGATGAAACACGAAATGTCACATTTGTTGCTCAACTGAGCAGGATTGCAACTGGAAAAATGCAGCCCTTCAGTGCTGCAGCTGAAATAAACCCAAGTCCAACAGAAGTCCTTGAGTGCAGACACGAGGATTGGAATTAAATTTCCTCCTAACTCCTGGGTAATGGAGTTCTGCCAGAGCCAGGAGTCAATTAAGGGGATAAATACTCCCATAACTCACCAACACTTTGCATTTCAGGGCTATTTTGCTGAAGTAAGCACTTAATGTGATTATTGTGTTTCAGCTTGATTTAAGATGACAACTTTTGCTTTTCCTAAATATTAATTAGCCTGGGATTTCTATTTATTTAAACTTGGAGGCAGCAAGTGGGTAGTTGTGTGATTTACCTCTGGCTCCTGGCACTTCTCTGGGCTGGGAATTCGGGGATGCAATTGTGACCAATTAACCTTCGTGCCTGTCAGCACTGAGGATGAGCAGTGGAGCTTGGGGGGTTTGTTTGGGGGAATAATCATCCACAAACCAGGCCAGGCATCTCCTGCTCTGGATGAGGCTTTAGATGCCTGCTCAGGGCAAAAAAAATAGAATTTTAATGGATTTTTCAGCTGTTTGGGTGTTGTTCCCTTGGGATTAGGATGTTTTAGTGGGTGGATTTTAGGGCCAGGGTGCTGCATGGTTTGTGTGGAGCTCCTGGGGTGTCTGCCCACCTGAGGGTTTGGAATTATTATTGGAAAAATATAATAATATATATAATTATTGGAATAATATAATAATATATTGGAATAATATAATAATATATATATATATTATTGGAATAATATAATAATATATATGACTACTGGAATAATATAATAATATATATTATTGTTGGAACAATATAATAATATATGTTATTGTTGGAATAGTATAATAATATATATCATTATTGGAATAGTATAAGAATATGTATTCTTATTATTGGAATAATGTAATAATATATATTATTATTGGAATAATATCACATTATATGCTATTATTGAATAATAGAATAATATATGTCATTATTGGAATAATATAATAATATATATAATTATTGGAATAATATTATAGGACTGGGAATGAGAGAGATGGATTTTTTCAAACTGAAAGAGGGGTTAGATGGGATATTGGGAGGGATTTCCTCCCTGGGAGGGAGGCAAAATCCAGAGCGTTTACCCAATTAATATTATCGATATCAATATTTATTTTTACCCAAATATTAATATCAATTATTGTACCCAATAATTGATAGTTTGGGGGTCATTTTCACACACCACGAGGTGTCACAGCAGCTCTTGCACAGCCACAGTTCAGGTGACACCTTGACCCAGGCAGGGGCACAAAAGCCAGGTTTAAAAATGCCCCATTAAATAATCCCTGTGCTGGAAGAGGTGTGAGTGTGATCACAGCTCCTCCGGCATCCAGAGGACTTTGCTGGGGTTTCACAGCAATTTGAGACGGCTCCTCCAGGGGATTCCTCCTCCGTGTCCCTGTAAACAACCCCAAAACCTGTTTGCTCCTTCCCACAGGCCCACGGCCGGAGCTGCTCCTCCCTGTGTGACACATTTCGGTGTTTTAGCGAGTTCAGGAAGGTGTTTGTCACATTTTCCCGCCTTCCTGCACTAATAAACCACCCTGGAAAGCTGCACAATTCCCAGCTGGCACAGGAGTGAAGGAGCAAGTGTGCCTCTTGGATGGACAGCGATTCTGACAGGCAGAGCTCTGGGATTTACGGGAGTCAGGGCTGAGCAGGGGAATGGAAATAAATTTACAGCAGGGCTGGCACAGGGGATTTCACAGATTAAAGAGCAGCACTTCACAGATCAGATGTAGGACTTCACAGAATACAGGCAGCAGTTCACATATTGAAGGCCAGGATTTCACAGAGTGAATTCAGGACTTCACAGATTAAAAGCCAGGATTTCACACACCAAATTCAGGATTTCACAGATTAAAGGCCAGGATTTCACAGAATAAATTCAGGACTTCAGAGGTTAAAGGCCTGGATTTCACAGACTGAATTCAGGACTTCACAGAACTGCAGCAGGAAGCAAAATAAAAACTCAAGGAGAAGCCAAATTGTGGGAAGAAATGTCATGAAAAGAAATCCCACTGAAATCTGTGGGAGTCCCTGTGCAGGTTCAGCATTTACAGGCCCAAAGTGAGACAGGAGCCAAACTGGGCCAGACCCAAACTGAGGTAAATCTTCCAATTCCCTCCTTTTTTAAGAGTCAAACCACACCAAGAAATGTAATTAAACTGATAAATTTGATTATAAACATGACATCATCCCGCTCTGGCTCCTGGATGAGCTCCAGACAAAACCTCCTCGTCACCTGCACGCCCCATTAATGCCTCCACGTGCTTATCCCGAAATAAATCAAACTCCCTTCATTTACTCCACCCCAACACTGGGAGTAAACTATGTGTTTAATTATAAACTTTCCACTCGGAGCAGCTGTAATTAATGAGCTGAGGAATGTGCAATATGCCTGGAGCAACCTGGATTCCTCCTGGGGACCCTGGTGCAGTTGGAGTCACTTCCCATTAGTTTTTTAGGAGCTGGAGTGCCCACCTCAGGCATTAATCACAAAATGCTGCAGCTCCTGGACTTTTAATTACTGTGCTGCACATGGATTGTCCCACCATGGTAATTAATGGCCTTCCTGGGGCTACCGAGGGCCTTGCTCGGTGTTGTTCAGTTTTGATACAAGGTTGTTGGGAAAATGGGATTTTCAGCGCTGGGAATGGCTCTGGGATGGGGCAGAATGAGCTGCAGCCTGGAAATAATGAGGGATTTATGGTCTGGAGGGTCAGGGTGCTGGAAGAGGAGGCACAAAACAAACTCCAAATATGGAATCAACGTTGGAGAACCATCCTCAGCTCTTGTCCCTGTCCCAACATTTGGTGGGGTTTTACGTCCTCTCATGATGCGCAGAATTAAAGCACTGTGAGAGGTGGAGGTTAATTATTAATTATCAACAAATGAAAATTGGAAGTCAAAGTACAACCCTCAAAATGGTCCAGCACCATTTGTTTCAGGGACATCCAGAACATTTCCCTATGCCCAAGACATCACTCTCCTGTCATGGCAGGAATCTCAGAGCCACATCAGCCTCCAAGTGCTTCTGCAGGAAATTGGGTTTTTTGCTCTATTAGGAGCATTTCATTTTTGTGATTAAAATCAGACAACAATGTTTTTCCCCCAGTTAAAGTGCAATGTGCAAAGTACTGCTCTGCTGGAGCTGGGTTTTGAAATTCTTATCTAAAGTGCTCAGAAAAGGCATTAATAAATAAGGATGAGGAATGACAACTGCATCGCTGGCGTGGTGCATAATCTGTGTTTGCTGTGAGTTATGGACAACAGGCTTTGGGGGAATAATAATATTAATAATAATAATAATAATACAAATTTACATTTTTGTACAAAAATACAACCAGTGATGGTTAAACCCAACCTGGTAATTTCTGGAGCAGATATTTGCCCTTCTCCTTTCACCTCTTAATCACCACCACCATTAATTTTATGGGTTATTACCAGAAACGTGGTAAATAAACCACATTAATTAATTCCCCACCTCAACCTGCCTCTTCACTTTACAAAAATACAAAAAAAACCCCAAAAAAATAAAAATAAAAAAAAAAAGCAAACCCAAAAAAGTGATGGTTAATCCCAACCTGGTTATTTCTGGAGCAGGTATTTCTCCCTTTCCTGTCTCCTCCTAATCACCACCACCATTAATTTTTAACCGCTCTAATTGCGTTGTTTGGCCTTTCCGAGCACATCCCGCCCATCTGCAGGACCTGAGCACTTTCCAAACGGGCTCTGAGCCCTGTCAGGGGAGGGAGAATGTGAGAGCTGAGCCCAGGCTGGTGAGGAGGAGCTGTTGGAGGCACCATCTGGATATCCCACATCCCGCCTGGAGCTGCTGGGGATGAAGGGAGGCACTGTTGGAGCGCTGAAATTCCTGCAGGGATTTCCACAGCCACGGTGGCTCCAGCGTTTCTGTGAGCTGCTGGAAAGGCCGCAGGGAATTCTGGAGTGGTTTGGGTGGGAAAGGACCCTAAAGTTTGTTTTTGACACCTCCCATTGTCCCAGGGGGTTCCAGCTTGGCCTTGGGCACTTCCAGGGATCCAGGGCAGTCACAGCTTCCCTAGGAATTCCATCCCAGCCCCTCACCACCCTCACAGCAAGGAATTCCTTCCCAAAATTCCATCTGAATCTCCCCTTTTCCAATGGGAAGCCATTCCCTGTGTCCTGTCCCTCCATCCCAGTCAATGCTCTCAAATATCCCACAAAACAAATGCTCACTATGAAGCTCTTACAAAGATCCTCGTGCATAAAATCCCATTTGTTTTCACAATTCCAATTTAACTTTTGGGAAATCTGCATATTCACAAAAGGCACAGTCCCCAGAAAAGTCCACCAGCCTCTTCTCCATGGAGACAGACCTGCTAAAATAAAATCTCCACACAAAGTTTTGAGCCAGTGTGGGGTGAGAGGCTGGGAATGTCCCAAAGGATGATGGAGCTGAACACATTTCCTGAGAAAAGTCCCTGCCCAAAGTCAGCTGAGCTCTGAATTTAGGACGAAATTAATTAGAATTTAGGACAAAAAGGATTAATTTGCTCCCCTGCTGGGAGCTGATCAGTGTTGAAGCCAAGCTAAATTAATCCAATCTCCAAATTCTTAGAAACCCAACCAAAACTGCAGTGGGCTTTTCGTGGTTGCTTTGTGTTGATGTCAAATGTCTTCCTTCCAACCTTGGCCATTCCTTTGTGCCAATTAAAATCACAATCCTGGGTGGGAAGGGATATTCCAAATTCCCACCTTTTCCTTGAGGGAGTTGTCCAAACACTCCTGGGGCAGGTTCGGTTCTGAACAAGGGGAGAGGCAGAAACTGCAGCATCTCCTGACAAAAATCTGCTCAATTTACAGCTCGGTTTCATGCACCTTAAACACTCTCACACTTCCAGCAAGCCAGGGACAAGCTGGAATATCTGGAATGAACCTCCAGCCCTCCTGAATTTCCCCAGCAGATGGGGGAAAGCAGCTGCCAATCTCAGTGTACGTTTGATGAGGCAGCTCTGGAAAAATAGAGAGGAACTATTTTCTAACAGATCCTCCAATGAGTCAATCTCAGCTCCAGTTTTCCACACTCTGTGACTAAATATTGGTTACACAAGAGGAATTTGGGCCCAGTTTCTCCAGTGCTGGTTGTGATTTGCTCAATTAAATAATGTGAGGCTGATTTGTCTTTTAATTTATGTGTTTTGAAGTCCAGCACCGGGTCGGGCTCGCTGATCCTTGTGGGTCCCTCAGGACAATCTCCACTTCTGGGAGCCCTTTGAAGTGATAATGTTAATTTTTCATACTCGTTGCAGGAGCTGGAGGGTGTTTGAAGCCCAGCTCTGCCTTTTTTCACTCACTCCAGTGGAATCAGGGAGGTTTTGCCATGGAAAACACAACGGTTGGTGACAGCCAGGATATTCTTTGGGATGAGGGACAAACTCCACAATCCTGACCATCTTTTGGCCTGCAGACCACACAGGACCAATGGGTCCTCATCTCATTCCATCCCAGTCCTTCTCCCAATATTTTTTTTCCCCAAATCCCATCTAAACATGGAATCCTGGAATGGTTTGGGTTGGAGGCGCTCCAAAGCCCATCCAGTCCCACCATGGTTCCCACATTTTCTATAAACGAGGGGGATCCAGCCTGGCTTTGGATGCTTCCAGGGATTTAGGGGCCACAGTGAGGAGGAGGAGGAGGAGGAGGAGGAGGAGGAGGAGGAGGAGGAGGAAGAAGGATGAGTGGATTTTTATGGGGCCTTTGCACAGAAAACAAAATTATTTCTGGAGGAAACAAGCTGCTGGGAGAGGATTGGGAAGGGCAGAGCTTGAGACACCACAGCAAAGCAGCACCAAGCTCTGAAGCTCTTTTGAAACCAGGACTTTTAAAAGTGATTTCCTTCCCGGAGTTGGAGTGCTCATCATGGACAGGGCTTTAATTCCATGATCCCAGAATTAAATCAATGCTCCTCTGGCAATGCCATTGGCTCGAGGAGGAGCTGAATCAGCAGGGAGAGCGTGGAGGAGACATGGAATGTGAAAATTGCCTTCTCCAAGCACCAAACAATGGGAACCCCCCAGCTAAAGAGAGGATAAGGCAGGAAAAGCTCATCCCAGGCTCCATTCTGGGCAGAACACCTGAGTTTTCAGTTAATAAAGGGCAGGAGATAACTGCTCCTATTACAAATAATTGCCAGGAAAAAGAATGAATCAGGCTAAGAAAATACAGGGCCCATAAAAGCGCTCGTTAACATTCTTTCTCCGTGCTTATCATCAATTTTATACAGGGTTAAATATATTTTCTGGTGACTACCACGGCAAGGCTGAGGATTAAAGAGGATAATGTACAATGTGATTTATGAAGTTTTAATGGAAAATCCCCATGGGTTGTGTATAAATCTTATTTATAGCTTTAAAAGTATGTAATATACTTATTGTATATTTAAAAAACTGTGGGAGTGCAGTCCCTGTCATAGTTAATCCATTAAAAAAAGCAACTCCTGAGGGGCTCCTGGGGATAAAGTGTTGGATATTTCAGAGGCTCTCCGCGAGTTCAGCAGGAAATGTCCAACACAATTTGGGTACTGGGGGGGAAAAGGGGAATCACAGAACCCAGACTGGCTGGGAGGAAGGGCTGGGCTCTTGGATTTGTGGGTTCCCAGACAGAGAGAGGTAAGATGGATCTGACTCCATGTCCTTAGAAGGGTAATTTATTATTTTATGTACTTATATTATATTAAAGAATACTATGCTATACTAAAGAATACAGGAAGGATACAGACAGAAGGTTAAAAAGATAATAACGAAAACTCGTGACTCTTTCCAGAGCCTCGACACAGCTTGGCACTGATTGGCCAATAAATCAAAACAATTCACACCAGAAACAAGTGAAACAATCCCTGTTGGATAAACAATGTCCAAACGCATTCCAAAGCAGCAAAACACAGGAGAAGCAAATAAGATAATTCTTGTTTTCCTTTTTCTCTGAGGCTTCTCAGCTTCCCAGGAGAAAAATCCTGGGTGAAGGGATTTTTCCAGAAAATAGGACAGTGACACTGGGCTGGGGAATTAAACAACCTGATACCTGGCCTGAACCTCAGAGAAAGGAATAAAACAATTCTTATCTCATTTGCTGTGCCTGTGTTTGTGCAAAAGTAGAATTAAATATGGAAATTGTTCACCCAGACTGATGGTGTTTTGGTTCCTTGGCCTGTCAGAGCCGAGTTTGTAGCCCCACATTTCTCTACCCAGAGAAATTCTTCCCAAGGCACAATTCTTCCCAAGAATGTTTCTGGGATTCACATTCTCAGATGCATCATTTCTGTCCCCTCATTGGGAGTTCCCTGCAAATTCAATACTCAGCAGCTCTGTCTGGGGATGAAAACAAGATTTTGGCCACCTGTCCTTGTGGACTTCCTTCCTCTCATCCTTCTGAAAACACATTTTTTTCTCCTTAAATATTACAGAATTCATTTTTCATCAATTCGGGGTAGAACCTGATGGACTTTGTGCTGTAGGCATAGAGAAAAAACCCCAATTTTATCTCTTTTTTTTGTCTCTACCTGAAGAAAACCTTCATTGCCACCTTCCAGTAACTCCTGTGGGAACTGCAACGTGAACCACCAATGCAGAAAAGGCACTGAAAGGATGATCAAACACATTTTCTGCTTTGGGCCACCCAGGTTTGTTTTTTTCCATGGGGGATGTTCAGCCCTTGGGCATCAACCCCAAATACTCCCATAGTTCCTAAGGAAGAAGTGAGATTATCTCTTGCAAGATTAAAATCAGGCTTTATGAAAGATCCTGCTGTGCTGTGGGAGGCTGAGGTGGGTTCTTTTTAATATAGGGAAGAATTCCCAGGCTCTGGCCAGGGAACCAAAATCCCTGATCTCATCTGAGTCAGGTACAGGGGGCTGAGGAAGGGCGGGCTGAAAATTAATTTTGCTTTTTTTTTTCTGTTGTTTTCCTTGCAGTTTCTTAGAAGGATTCTGATAGATGGGAATTCCTAGACGAGACAATTGCAGCTGATGATTCATTCCCAAGGTGCCAAAATGAGCCAGCACAGGGCTTGGATGAGAACACTGCACAAAATCAGATTTTTTAAAAAGGATATTTCGAAAGAAACAATGATTTCTTATCTTCTAACGCACTCAGATTTTTTCTAATTATGTCCTGTGGCTCAACATCTTTGCTCTTAATGACACCATGAGGAGTGGAGCAGAGGAAGGAGAAACCTGTGGTTATTAATTGTTGTGGGGTTGAGGGTCCCCAGGACGAGGGGAGAGATGAGAATTGATTTGAAGTTTTCAGAAGGCTGATATTATTATATTATATTATATTATATTATATTATATTATATTATATTATATTATATTATATTATATTATATTATATTATATTATATTATATTATATTATATTATATTATATTACATTACATTACATTACATTACATTACATTACATTACATTATATTATATTATATTATATTATATTATATTATATTAATATATAAAAACTACAGTAAAGAAAGAGAAAGGAGACATCAGAAGGCTAAACAATAAAAAAAAAATAAAATCTTGTGACAGACTCAGAGTCTGACACAGCTGGACTGTGATTGACCACGAATTAAAAAACAATTCACATGCTGGGTAAACATTTCTCCAAATCACATTCCAGAGGAACAAAACATGGAGAAGCTTAAGCTTCCTAGGAGAAGAAATCCTGGGGAAGGGATTTTTCAGAAAATATGACAGAGACAGAAAGCCACATGAGGAGAGACATCCCCACTGGAACTGGGCTCCAGGAGTGAGGAGATAAAGGGAGTGAGGACATCCCAAATACCAGAGGAACATAAAAAAGGGAGTGAGGACATCCCAAATACCAGAGGAACATAAAAAAGGGAGTGAGGACATCCCAAATCCTGGAGGAACATCCCAAATTCCAGAAGAAGATGAAAAGGGAAATGGGAAAATCCCAAATCCCAGAGGAACAAGAAAAGGGAGTGGGAACATCCCAAATCCCAGAGGAACATGAAATGGGAGTGGGAACATCCCAAATCCCAGAGGAACATGAAATGGGAGTGAGGACATCCCAAATCCCAGAGGAACATGAAATGGGAGTGAGGACATCCCAAATCCCAGAGGAACATGAAATGGGAGTGGGAACATCCCAAATCCCAGAGGAACATGAAATGGGAGTGAGGACATCCCAAATCCCAGAGGAACATGAAATGGGAGTGGGAACATCCCAAATCCCAGAGGAACTTGAGTCTTCCCAGCCTTTATCACTTCATTTTATCACTGAGTGTTATCACTCGTGTTATCACTGTATCACCTGTGTTTCCCAGGGCAGGGGTGATAAAATTTTCCCAGGTAACTGCAAAAAAGAAGCTGGAAAACAGCCTGAGATCCATTCTCCACCAAAAGTCTCTTACTGTTATCAGAGTAATCCTTGGGGGCATCTCCAGTCCTTTGGAATTTAATAGGAGTAAATCCCAATAGGATTTTGTAGAAGTGCATTAAATTCTGTATTTGTGATAGAAAATGATAACCTTTCTGTTCGTGATAGAAAATTATTCCCTTTCTAGGGTTGGAGCAGCAGAATTCAACAGCACAGCCAACATTTCCTATTACATTACATAAACACAAAATTCCCATTTTATGGGATGATTTAAAACCTTTTTAATTTTTATTTTTTAATGCCAATGCTGTGGATATTGAAAAGATCACCCGTGTTTAGCTTAGAAAGGGGGGAAAATACCAAGAGGCAGAGGGGGGGAAGTGTGATGAAATATACCCTGGAGGAAACAGAATGAAAATTCCTGAACATCCCTTAATGACTTATTAGGACAAAAAGAGTTTCTTTCAATATCACACTGAGGTATCAGGAAAAGCAAGAATTAAACTAATTCAGGAAAATTGGTTGGAATAATTTAATAAATTGAACTCAATTCTTTTGTAGCAGGGGGCATTGTCACCCCTTTTCTCTCCACCTGTGATGCAGAAATAGTGAATCCCTGAGGAATAAAAGCCCATTTTGTTTTCAGTTGTGGAAATCCTTTGACAAAGGCAAAGATTTACTATTGGTGTCACTCCTTTTATCTAGGCTAAGACACAAACACAAAACCTGCAGCTGGAGCAGGCAAAAAAGACAATTTTTTGTTTTAATTGCTCCATGAAAAACAAACAAACAAACCTCTCTTAAAAGGAGAATTTTGTTCTGAAAACCTGGCTCCTGTCAGTGTGAGGAAAATGTCAGAAATGTGTTATCAGACAATTCCCAAATGGCCCCCAGGGTACCTGGAGCATCTCAGTGGAGAAACAGCCCTGCCAAAGCAGCAGAGCTATGAGAGACACTTTATTCCTTCAGAAGGAAAAGAATTAAACACAAAAAAATCAATGTGTGTGCCTGTGCAGGGAGGTGAGAGCCAAACACCCTCTTGGAGCTGTCACAGAATACAAAATCATGGAATATCCTGAGCTGGAAGGGACCCACAGGATCTCTGAGTCCAACTCCGCCAGTGCCAAGTGCTGACATCAAATGTTTTTCCTCATAGAGCTCAAAAGTAAAATTTTTCAGGGGTATTTTTTGCCTTTGTGTCTTTTCTTCTTTCATCAGAAGTGCATCTCTGACTTTCAGCCTCATCCTGGTTTCTAAATTATTTTAAAAATGGGACACAGCCCATTATTAAAATAATATAACGTAATATAATATAATTACAAAATAAGATAATATAATATTATTACAAAATAAGGTATATAATATAGCATAATATAGCATAATATAGTATAATATAGCATAATATAGTATAGTATAATATAGTATAATGTAATATAATATAGTATAATATAATATAATATAATATAATATAATATAATATAATATAATATAATATAATATAATATAATATAATATAATATAATATAATATAATATAATATAATATAATATCATATCATATCATATCATATCATATCATATCATATCATATCATATCATATCATTCAGATGTCTGAATTTATTCGGGATTTTTTGATAAAATATAACCCCCAGATAAACCCGAGCAATTGGTCATTTTTAAATGTTTGTTTTCTGGGCCCTTAAGGACCCTTTAAAAATTATTTTTAGGATCTCAGTGGCTTTGGCATGTTCCATAGAACAAACCTCAGGCTCCACAAGGAAATGTGAGGGGAAAAAAAAACCTTGTCAAGCTCTCACCAATTGCTGCAGCAGGAGGAATTCCATTAGTAGAGATTTTATTTTTTTTTTTTTATAAATAATAAGCATCATTCTGTGCATTTCATATTTTGCTGCTTGGTTTCCAAGAGCCATTTATTTCCCAACAATGTCCTGGCTGCCAACAGGATGTAGAACAATCCTCATTAGCTGTGTTGAGGGAAGGTCAAATCACAGGCCATGACAATGCAATTATGTTCCCTGCTAGAAAGGTCACTTTTCCTCATCAGACTAATTACCTCCACAGGATTACATTTATTTTATGGATTTTAAGGCAAAAACTTCGGCAGTGCCTTGACCTGTTTAATTCCAGCACTGCTTTTGGCTTTCTCTTCCCCAAAAAAATCTTTCTCGGGGCGGGGAAAGAGCAAAAATGTTCTACCAGGGGGAAAAAAAAATCATCAAAAATGGGACAACAAACAACAGCCAGGGAGAACTGTAATTAAAAGTTAAGGAAAAAGTGAATTTGTGATTCTCATAGGTTTTGGTTTTGTCTCAAAGGAGACTTTGTGGGACAGCAGGAGGATGTGGAGCTTCTGGACAGCCCAGAGCTCATGGAGAGGCTCCAAGGGCTGGAGAACCTCTGGAGAGCTGGGATGGTCCAACCTGGAGAGGAAAAAGCTCCAGGGAGAGCTCCGAGCTCCTGAAGGGGCTCCAGGAGAGCTGGAGAGGGATTTGGACAAGGGATGGGGGGACAGGACACAGGGAATGGCTTCAGACTGGGAAAGGGGAGATTTAAATGGGATTTTGGGAAGGAATTCCTGGCTGTGAGGGTGGGGAGGGGCTGGGATGGAATTCCCAGAGGAGCTGGGATCCCTGGAAGTGCCCAAGGCCAGGTTGGAGCACCCTGGGACAGCGGGAGGTGTGGGACCCATGGTGGGACTGGATGGGCTTTGAGGTCCCTCCAACCCAAACCATTCCAGGATCCCATGGGCAGGTTTGGATGGGATTTGGGGAAGGAATATTGGGAGAGGGGCTGGGATGGAATTCCCAGAGCAGCTGTGGCTGCCCCTGGATCCCTGGGAGTGCCCAAGGCCAGGTTGGAGCACCCTGGGACAGCGGGAGGTGTGGGACCCATGGTGGGGCTGGATGGGCTTTGAGGTCTCCTCCAACCCAAACCATTCCAGGATCCCATGGGCAGGTTCGGATGGGATTTGGAGAAGAAATGTTGGGTGAGGGGCTGGGATGGAATTCCCAGAGGAGCTGTGGATCCCTGGGAGTGCCCAAGGCCAGGTCGGAACCCCTGGGACAGTGGGAGGTGTCCCTGCCATGGCTGGGGTGGCACTGGATGGGATTTAAGTTCCTTCCAACCCAAACCATTCCAGGATTCCATAAATATCCAATATTTATGAGCTTCTACCTGCCCTGTGCAGGGGTATGAGCCTGATCAGGGAGATCAGGAATTTGGGGACACTTGGGTGACTGTGACTGTGGCCATAACCCCTCTGGTGCACTCTGAGTGTCCCCTCAAATCTTCAGCCTCGAGCACAACAATTCACTGATAACAACAAAAATCCAAAGGATTGTTCTGGGCCAGCCACTCTGGGAGCAGGAATCGTTATTTCCTTAACCAGATTTACTAATTACGGGGGTAATTAAAGCCACTGAGCTTTAGATGCTGCCTTTCGCCAGCATCTTCAGATTTCACGGGGGAAGTTCCTGCTGCTGATCAATTTTAGTGTTTTCCCTCCTTTCAGCTGCAGTGGAATCTGTATCCCTGCCTTTGCAGACACATCCTGGTCTTTCCTAATTAACCCCCCTGGGAGAGCAAACGATTCTGCAGGTGATTGTTTAAATACCCCCTCAAATTAGCAACTGTTGAAGAGAATCCTCTTTTTTTAAAATTTTTTTTCTGGAAATGCGATCACACCGAATGGAAAACAGCACAACAGAGGTGGAATTACTGTCTGGGGTGTCAGCACGTGCTCCAGGTCCCATTTAGAGCCTCCAAAACAGGAGCTAAATTGCTCAGAGGACCAGTCTTGGATGTCTTTATGGGGATAAATTTCATCTCCCAGCAATGCCTGTCCTGACTGTAATGAATTGCTGGAGGGAGTTGCTGTGCCTGGAAGGAAATGTTCTGCAAGGGGAGGATGAGTGATGCTGCAGAGATTTCTCTCCTGGCAGATTCAGTTCCATTCAAAACCTCCCAAGCGCTGCAGGAAGAAAAAAAAAATTGCTCTTGGTTTGCATATTCCAGCCCAAAAGAGCTGGGCAATCAGAGCTGTGCTGGGAAGTGATGGAAAACCTGGATTTGGGTGTTTGTTACTGCCTGCGTTGCATTCCAGGACGCTGGAAATTAAACACCTCAGCTTAGTGGTCTCCCCTGACCATTAAAAGTCTCCCTCTCTCCATTTGCTCTTTGTCATCCGGACATTTTGTCTTTTATCTCTTGGAGGCGCCGTGGAAAATAAATTGTTTGTGAAAATCTCCAAAACAGAGAGCTGAGAGCCATTAAAAAACCCCCGTGGAGGAGATTTAATTGGATCTGGGGGGAAGGTTTAGGGGAATGTGCTGGAAATAAGGGGCAGGAGATCCCTGAAAACACGAAGGACCCCACAAAAAGGTGGACGGAGGTTGGATAAATGAGGAGAACCTGCCCTGGGCATCGTGGATCCAGCCCTGGTGAGGGGAAGGAAGAGGGAAATAATCAGGAAAAATAGAATTGGAGCTCAGGGTATCCTGAAACTTCATCTGCCCCATCCCTCAAGTGCCCAAGGCCAGGCTGGGCAGGGCTTGGAACACCCTGGGATAAGGGGAAGTGTCCAAGGGGTGGAATTAAATGATCTTTAAGGTCCTTTCCCACCCAATTCCATGATTCCATGACAGAGCTGGGCTCTCTTTCCCAGATTTCAGTTCTTCATCTCCAAAACTGAGTTTTCATCAGCAAAACTGCCCCTTTGATGATGTACTCTGCCACAACAACATTTCTGATGGTGTCACCTGTCCTTTCCCCATTTCCAGGCTCGCTGTTGGACCCTGGAATGGTTTTTGTGGGGTTGGAGTCATTGGGGTTCATCCATCAAACCTGAGAGGAATTAGGGATGGGAACTGGGCTGATTCCAAAAGAAATCCCTGATCTGGGGTGTGAAATCCCAGACCCCCAAGTTGAGTGTGAAACCCCAGATCCCTGATCTGAGTGTGAAATCCCAGATCCCTGATCTGAGTGTGAAATCCCAGACCCCCAAGCTGAGTGTGAAATCCCAGATCCCTGATCTGAGTGTGAAATCCCAGACCCCCAAGTTGAGTGTGAAATCCCAGATCCCTGATCTGAGTGTGAAATCCCAGACCCCCAAGCTGAGTGTGAAATCCCAGATCCCTGATCTGAGTGTGAAATCCCAGACCCCCAAGCTGAGTGTGAAATCACAGATCCCTGATCTGAGTGTGAAATCCCAGACCCTCAAATTGAGTGTGAAGTCCCAGACCCCCAAGCTGAGTGTGAAATCCCAGATCCCACATGCTCATCCCTATTGTTGGTGAATTGTTTTTTAAGGGATTTTGCAAACTGTGTTTTTAAATTCCAATATTTATGCCTTTGTAGGTATTTTGTCTGTTGGATGGAGAACAGAAAAATGTCATTTCCAAAATTTCCTTCCTTGGGAGGAATTGAAAATCCTAAATCTTCCTCCAGTCCCTGAAACCTTGGCAGTGTTTTTCTCCCACTCAGCTGAGCGGGAGGGCTGATTCCACAATGTTTCATGAAAAAGAAAACAGAATTTCAGCCTTTGCTGATGCAACACTGCATGGAGTTGTCACTTTTCTGCTCCCTGCGATAAAACACTCGGAATTTGGGAGCTGCAAATGGAAAATTCTCCTGGCTCCAGCCCACTTCCCCTTTGTTGCATCAGCAGGAGGAGAATTTCTGGAGGAGGCAGAGTGACAGGTTGGCATCCCTGCCCAGGCACGTGATCCTGGGTTTGATTCCCATGGATTCTGCAGAGTCTGGGGCTGTCAAAATAAAGGAAAATAACCCTGAGAGCTGATGGGTGTTGTCAGTACAACCCAGGGTGGGTCTGCTCATCCTGGAGCTGAGAGGAGCCCAAATCCCCCATTCCTGCCCTCAGACCAAAGGAGCATCCCATCAATTCCCATTTGCTGACATTTTCCTGAAATTTTCAAGGGCTGAACCCTCCACCGTCCCTCTCCAGGCGTTGGTTTTGCAACACTCTGAATCCGATCCAATCCAACGTTGCCTTTTGATACACGTGGCACAAAAAAATTCACTTTAAACCTTAAACACGTGCCTAATACACCCCAGAAAAAGTGGGAAATGGAAATGATGGAAATGATGGAAATTCCAAACTCACACAGCTGATTCTGGGCCCTTGTTTGGCTTCATTTGGCTGCTTCTGACATTTAAGAGAAATTTAAAAAAACCAAGCTCGAGGTTGGCAATCTCAGGGGCTTTTAATTAGGTTGAAATCCTGCAGGATTGAAGTCAATAGCTGGGAATTGTCTGTGTGTGCCTGCGGTAAATCATTGGGAATTGGATTGCTGGAAAAGACAGTCCCAAAATACAGGTTGGTGCTTGCTCTGGCTCAGTAGGTGTTTAATGAGCTAAATGCAGGTGGTTCTTCCATCTCCAGGGTTTCTGTGTCATTTTTTTTGCATGAATTGGACCAAAAAATGTAAAAATTTGGGAGATGACCTGCAAAATACCTGAATTATAAATATTGAAAGGTTTTTATTACATTATAATAAATATTAATGTTATATATTAATACAATAATAAATAAACAAGTGTGTGCAGAAGTTTTAAAAATATCTAAAGTGTATCCACTAAGAAGAGAATGGTTAAAGTTTAAAAAAGTGGAGCTTGTAAAGAAATTGGGAATTTTAGTGACAAATTTGATGGGAATGAATCCCAAACACACCAATATTTTTGTGGTTTAAACAAGAAGGAATTTTGTGGGGTCTGCTCCTCATTTTTCAGGCTAATACAGGGAGGTTGGTGTCCCACAGGTTGGGATTCAGGTTTCTCATCCTTGTGAATGTTTAAAGTTTAAAAAAAGTGGAGTTTGGTGCCGATTAGGAAAAGAAATTGGGAATTTTAGTGACAAATTTGATGGGAATGAATCCCAAACACAGCAACAAACAGGAAGGGATTTTGTGGTGTTTGCTCCTCATTTTCCAGGTTAATACAGGTTGGGATTCAGGTTTCTCATCCTTGTGAATGTTTAAAGTTTAAAAAAGTGGAGTTTGGTGCCGATTAGGAAAAGAAATTGGGAATTTTAGCGTTTTCAGCTGCCAACAATGGGGGCAAATGGTGTTTCCCTGTTCCATCTCCCACGGAATGAGCTGTGCACAAAGAGCCCCCAGGTATCATTAGTACCACTAATTACACACTTTGTGTTTAATGAAAGGCTCCTGGCTCCTGTCAGAGGCTTTCATGAAATGTTAATTTTTGCTCCTAATCAACTTGAAACATTAAAGTGGCAGCTCCTGCACAAATCAGTGAACTTTGTGTTTGCCCTGTGCTGCTTTGGAAGTTTTCCAAGCTCTTCCCAGGACAATCCATCTTTTTTTCTTTTTTAATTTTTTTCTTTTATAATTTTTTTTTTTTTTTTTTTTAGCTCAGCAGAACTCCCATAAATCCATCACATTTGGAGCAGTGAAATCCTTACCCTGGGTTTAGTTCAGCCTCACAAATGCATTTTCCCCGAGCAGGTTTTTCTCTCAGCAGCCCTGGGAAGGTGACTGGGATGAGCTCTGGAATTCCATCCTGGTAAATAAAGATGATGAAAGGCTCTGTCAGGTGGAACAAGTAATTTCCCTAAATCCTGCCCCTCTCAGCCTTTCTGAACCAGGCTCTGAGCTCCTGTGGGCCCCAAAATCTTCTGAGACCTTGGGAATTTTAAATTTATCCATGCAATGGTTTGGGTAGGGTGTGACTTTAAATCCCACCCAGTGGCAGCCCTGATTTGAGGGAGCACCCTGTGCTAAAAATCATTATTGGAGCCTTTTTTTGGGCCTATTTTAAGTCATTTTTTTGCCTATATTAAGCCTGTTTTTGCCTATTTTAAACCTATCTTAAGGCTGAGCGTGCAGGAAGATCTTGGTGTAAATGAAATCCAGCCCCATTATCCATTATCACCCTCATCCTTTGCCCTCCCTGTCCCCACCTCTTTTCTCTGGAATCAAATAATTGAACAAATCAGATTTTGGGGTCACTTGGAGCACCTGCCTCATCCTCACTGGCCCCTCTCTGGCTGCTTCAACTGCTCCAACATTTTTAAATTTGGAGCGTGGATTTTCAGGGGAAAATTGAGGTTTGCCTTTAAATTCACACTTTTCTGGAGCTCACATGGATCCAGGAATGTCTCTGGGCATGGCACAGACCCTGTTTTCAATAATGCTCCTGTGACCAGAAAAACCAGAGCAGCCCTTCTGCCCCAGAAAGCAATTTAAGATTTAATTAATACTTGAGGGCCACGCTGCTCCAGTGAAATGAGCACGAAGGTCTCCTCATTTCAGGCCCTAAGTGTCCTACATTTGCTGCTAATTAAAGCAGAAGTTTGATATTAAAAAAAATAATTTAAAAAAAGAAAATAAAAGAAGGAATCCAGACTTAAACCAATGACTAAACAGCTCTTGTATTCCTTGGGTGTCTTTTATAGTTGGTGTTAAATGTAAATTGGTGGAGCCTCAGAAATGGAAATGGGGAATGAGAATTCAGATGTATTTTCTTCCCTCCTAAAAATACCTCTGTTTATGGGGAGGGTTTGCTCTGGGATGATTAAATGCTTCATCACTGCAACAATAATTACAGAAATTCAAGGAAAACGGTGCTGGAATGAAAGAAATCTCTGGGTATTTGTGTGGCCTCTGTGTGGAAGCAGCACCCCACACCAATTTTCTTTTTTTTCCTTTTAAGTTGATTTGATTTTTAGAACTCATTTCAAAAGCAGCTCTGGCTGGGTTGCCCTGATGTGCAGCTTTTGTTCAGAGGGTCTCTGCTCCCACTGGGTGCATTTCACAGGGCCTGATTTGCTCCTAGAAAGCAAATTTTAGATTTTTGGAGTTCCTCAGGGAGGATGGAAAGCGCGATTCCAGAAGGGTCAAGTGTCCAAAAATCTGCAGCTCTAAAGTTTTAAAAGGTTTGGACTACAAATTTCCAATGGATTTTGTAAAATCACTCCTCAAAATTTCTCCCTGTGCCACCTATGGCCACATTTCCATTTTGCTTGGGCTGAGTTTCATTTTTTTTATTTGTGGTTTTAATTTGGCCATTTCAGTGCCTCACAGAGAATTGACTTTTTTAAAATCTAAATTTCAATATTAATTTAAAATTTCCTCAAAATCTACAAGACCTGCTCTATTCCTAATTGTCTCTCCCTCCTCAATGAGCTGCTCCTCTTGTCCTGATCCATTTTTCCATTCCCAAATCCTGAAAAATGAGGAGAACCATCATCCCCCTCTTCCTCCTCCTCCCTTTGGCTCTGGGGGCTGTACCTGCCCAGCATTTTCTCCCTGCCATAAATCAGGATGGGAACTTGCTCTAAAGATTACTTTTAAAACAATCTGAGAGCTGACATTTATGGGAGGGTGGCTGTGTTATCCTGGGATGAGGGGGAGTTCACCTCCACCGTATTTTTTCTGCGGGAAACGAGCGTGGCTTCTCCTTTCTGGTGATGGATGGGATAAGGCAGGCCAGGAGTTGAGTTCTGGCGATTTATTGGAGCCCTGCCCTCACCTATTTTTCCTCTTCTCTTGTGGTGTGGTGCCAGGGAGGCTGTAAACAACCCATTGCCCTTTGCAGGAGTGTGGAACCATCGACCTCAGGGCTTCTCCCTGTGATTGATCCCAAGTTCCTGGCATGGAGGGAGCTTTGGGAAGAGGAGAAGTGGTTTTGTGCTCTCTCTGTACATGAGAGTTACTTATGCTTTATAAAACCAAATTTTTTTTTGCATCATTTCCCTGTGCACAGCCCTGTCTGTGCTTTAGAAGGGAATTGTTGGAGGTTTTTAAGGGTAAATTGACTTCCATTCAGAAAGTAAAGGTTTAAGTGCCTCTAAGAGATGGGTCCATGCTCCTGTAATAACATTTTCATTTCATTTGTGGCCTTGAACCCCTTGACAAAGTGATATTAATGTAATAATTGCCAGGTTATGTACAGTGCCTTGTCTGCCGTGACCCAGCTGGGTTAATGGCTGGTCTCCATGGCCTTGGAGGTCTTTTCCAACCTAAATATTCTTTTTCAACTTAATTATTCTTTTCCAACCTAAATACTCCCTGAAATTATGGAATAAATCCATGATAAACCAGGAATTTGTCACTCTGGCTGTGGGTGCAGGGACAGGCCTGGGCTGGGCCCTGGAGGATTTTAGGGTGCAAAACCAGAATAAAAACAGTTCAGGGTGACCCTAAAGTGAAACTGGTTCAGAAAGATGCCTTGGAGGTCTTTTCCAACCTAAATATTCTCTGAAATCATGGAATAAACCCTGATAAACCAGGGGTTTGTCACTCTGGCTGTGATGGCAGGGACAGGCCTGGGCTGGGCCCTGGAGGATTTTAGGGTGCAAAAACAGAACAAAAACAGTCCAGAGTGACCCTAAAGTGAAAATGGTTCAGAAAGACCCTAAAATCAAAATGTTGCAGTGACCCTAAAATGCAAACAAGGAGTAGCAGGAAAGACTGAGCCTCTGTTTTCAGAGGGCTCAAAGCAGGGCCTGGACTTTGGGGGGATTTCAGGGTGATTCAGGCAAACTTGCTGTGTGTCATGGGTGCCATAAATAAGTTTAAGCACTCTGAGAGGGAAGAATATTTGGGTGAGGAGTTTCTTTTTTCCCTCTTCCTTCACATTTGCCATTTCTTTAATTAATTCACCACAAGCAGAGCAAATTCCTTGAGCTGGGAGAGGTGTCTGAATTTGCCTCTTTCTCTTCCACTCTGACCCCTTGCACTTTTTAAATCTTGAAATTGGGCCATGGACCACTGCAGAGTGATGAATATAGTCCTGGCTGCAGCGAGGAATCAGAGACTTTTAATTTTTTTAGTCTTTTTTTAAGCTCATCCTGCTGCTAAGGAAGGGCAGGGTGAGCAGCACAGAGAGCTGAGACTCTTCATGGGCTTTGTTTTGGAGGCTCCATGGAGCAAAGACACAGCACAGCTTGCTCTGTAGCAGCACCACAAGCAATTTCTGATTGTTTAAGATGTTCTGGAGAGGGAAAAGCAGCTGTAGGAATGAGGAACAAGTGCTTGATGTGTTTGCTGCACTGAGAATCTGTCCCAGGCAGCCTCTTCTCTTCAGCAGCCTGGGATAAATCGATCCCTCCCTGATGAAAGTTGTTTTTCTCTTTGTTTAATCTTTATTTTTCTTCCTTGCAGCCTCCCCTGCTTACAGAGAGTTAAAGGATCCACCTGTGGCTCTGGGCTGGTTTGAAAGTCACAGGATCCTGGGATGGTTTGGGTTGAAGGAGCCTCAAATCCCATCCAGTGCAACCTCTGCCATGGCAGGGACACCTCCCACTGTCCCAGGTGGCTGCAACCTGGCCTTGGGCACTTCCAGGGGTCCACAGCTCTTCCAGGAATTCGATCCCAGCCCTTCCCCACCCCTCATTCCTTCCCAAAATCCCCTGGGATGCTCTCAGAGCTCTTTTCCCACCTGAATTATTAATGATTCACAGCCATTCCTTCCCTTGTTGATTTGTTTGGGACAAAAACCAAACAAGCTCTGCTGTGATGAGTGAAATAAAACCAGGCTCACTGCAGGCTGATTTAATGCACTGTTGAAATATTCCCTCCAATCTTCAGCCTCTTGGGCTCCTCCCAGCAGCACCAGCACAGCGGAGTTTTATTCCCCAGCTTCCTTCCTGACCCTCTTGTGCTGAAATTCAGCCCAAAAAGCAGCAAAGGTGGGACAGGAGGAAGGAGAAAAGCCACATTTCTGCCTGTAATGTCACCTCTAGGGGTGTTGGCACTGCTCTGAGCTGGGATCAGGGCTAAACCCCACTCTCAATGTCACCAGGAGGCTCCGGGGTTTTTTTCTGGATTATTTTCTGGATTAATACCACCTATCCCTGCAGAGCTGCTTGATCCTGGTCCTTCATCCACCCAAACCCTCACCTGGGCACAGGTGAGCTCCCAAACCCAGCAGCTCGTGCAGCTCAGGAGAAATTAAAACACTTTTTTTTGGTCACAAGAATCAGTCTGGATGTTCTCAAGGTTCCCCAAAACTAACTTCGGGAAAAAAACCTGGAGTTTTAGACTCTTTTGCAATCCAGCCCTTTCTTCCCCAGAACTTTCAACCTAAGTCAAACAAAAGATTCTCACTGTGCTATGGTTATATCCTAGGCTAAAAGAGACCTTTTAACTGCACCTAAAATTCTAAAAATTTCAGAGGGTTTGGTGGGTTTTAGACTCTTTTGCAATCCAATTCTTCCATCCCCAGAACTTTCAACCCGCGTCAAACAAAAGCCTCTCATTGTGTCGTGGTTATATCCTAGGCTGAAAAAGACTTTTAACTGCACCTAAAATTTTGAAAATCGTTTCCCTCTTCATCTCTGCAGTTCAGAAAATTGCTACAAGTGACTCTTGCTGTCAAGAGGAGAGCAGATGCTCCGAGGGCTTCACTGAGCCCCCTCTCCACCCACCAGGACCTGCCACCACATCCCAACCCTCTCCACTTCCTGCAGCCTCTGCCATTCCTTTTATTCCTTTAGCCAAGCTGCTCTGGAGTGCGGGGGGAGCTCAGTTCTGGTGTTTTTTTGCTTCTCCTCCCCGTGTCCTTCCAATTCTTTCCCTCTCTCCTCCCCATCCCTGCCACCTCCACCTGCTCCCACCGCTTTCCTCTTTCAGCAGCTCGGCTGATAAACACAAATGTTTGTTCCAGGTTCACCAGCCAAAAGCTCTTAATCATTGATGGTGGGGGTGGCACGGAGGGAGGGGAACACTCTGGGGAGTTTTGGGGGGAAATTGTTGAGTTTTCAGCTCGGGAGAGGCATCTGGGCCCCTTCTCCTCTTTCATTGGTGTGAGGGGTGTTGTGTCCTCCTCTCTGAGGCCCTCTGAACTTCCAGGCCTCACTGCATCAATTTCCTTCAATTCAGAGAATTTTAAGGAAATTTCTGGGATTTAAGTCTTCTAAAGCCACCAAATTTTATGCCAATAAACACAAATTTTTATTCCAAGTTCACCAGCAAATGCTCTTAATCATTTATGAGGGAGGTGGGATGGAGGGAGGGAGGGAAAGACTGGGGGGACATTTGTGGGCAAATTGTGGAGTTCTGGAGGCAAATTGTGGAGGTTTGGGGGCAAATTGTAGAATTTTGGAGGCAAATTGTTGAGTTTCCAGCTTGGGAGAGGCATCTCTGCCCCTTCTCCTCCTCCATTGGCGTGAGGAGTCTTGAGTCCTCCCCTCTGAGGCCCTTTGAACTTCCAGGCCGGACTGCATCACTTTCCTTCAATTTAAGAAATTCCTTCAAAACATTGAGGAAATTTCTCAGGATTTAAATCCTCTAAATCCACCAAATTTTATGCCAATGAACACAAATTTTTATTCCAAGCTCACCAGGAAAAGCTCTTTATCATTTATGGGGGAGGTGGCATGGAGGGAGAGAGGCGAGATGGAGGGAGGGGAAGACTGGGGGGACATTTAGAGTCAAATTGTGGAGTTTTGGGGGCAAATTGTAGAATTTTGGGGGTAAATTGTTGAGTTTCCAGCTTGGGAGAGGCATCTCTGCCCCTTCTCCTCCTCCTCAACACAAGGGTTGTTGTGTCCTCCCCTCTGAGGCCCTCTGAACTTCCCGCCCTCACTGCATCACATTTAGGGAATCCCTTGGGATTTGAAGCCTTTTAAAGCCACCAAATTTCAAAGCCAGGAGGCCCAGCACTGGCACGTGGTGCCTTTGATCCCCACAGATTGTGGAGAGCACTCAGGAACAGCCAACAACCCACGTGCGGTTTTTATTTCAAATTAATTAAAACCCAACTTCCAAACAAGCAGGGCCACGAGCAAATATCAAAGATTCTCTCGAGGGAGGCAGCTCAATCTGAAGTGTCCTTTAGGTAGAGCCTGATGGCTTTGATAGCTGCCCATATTTGATCAAATCAAGCTATTGATCCTTCCCACGAAGGTCCAGTCCAGGCTATCAGTGCTGCAAGAGCAGCACAATAAAACCTCGCTCCTTTTGATCTCTGCTCGAGCATTTCATCTTGACATTTGTTAAATGTATCAGTAGATTGCTTCCAATGAGAACAGGGCTTTAAAAGCTTACTGGGAAAAGCAAAGCTCCCATAAAAAAAAATTCAACTTTTACATTTGTTAACTTTTTCATTTGCTGCTTTTCATTAAGTGCACAGTCCAGCCAGGTATTATTATTATTATCAATTCCATTTTGAGAAAGATGGGTGAGACTAAAATGGATTGCTAAATATAAATCCTGGGCTCCATTCTTTTTGAGGAGGGTTTATCTGCTGCTGCACCTTTGCAGTCAATCACTCCTGGGGGCACCTCCTGACCCCAATCCAGCAGCAGCAACAGTGGGGTGAGAGCAGAACATCCCTGAGCGACACAGAAAGCACAGGGCAAGGCTGGAAAGCAAATAAAGAGAGGGAGAGGGGAATGGAAAGAATGTTTTCCATCATCTGATATTCTGTAATCAGCAGGACAGGTTGTTGTGACAGTGACACCGCTGCGAAGGCAAAGAAAGGAGCAAAATATCCAATTTTATTGCTGTTATCAGGGGGTAATTGGGTTAAAGTGAGGAAATGTGTCCCAGGGCAGGTTGGACCGGGCTGGGAGCACCCTGGGACAGTGAGCCCTGGCCATGGGAGTGAGGACTGAAAAGAAGTGGAAATGGGAAGTGTCACAGACATCTTTCATGGAAAATCCTTTCCTTAGGATTTTTACCTCCTGAGAAGCTGAGAGGTCTCAGGGACAAAATGCAAACAATGGTTATCTGCTGCTGTGGAGTGCAACAGGTGCATCTGTGATTGGTCTCATGGGGTTGTTTCTGATTAATGGCCAATCACAGTCCAGCTAGCTTGGACAGAGAGTCTGAGCTACAAACCTTTGTTATTATTCTTTCTTTTTCGATTCCTAACTTAGCCAGCCTTCTGATGAAATCCTTTCTTCTCTTCTTTTAGTATAGTTTTAATGTAACAGATATCATAAAATAATAAATCAAGCCTTCTGAAACATGGAGTCAGATCCTCATCTCTTCCCTCATCCTCAGACCCCCGTGAACACCTTCCCAGGGATGGGTAAACAAGACAACAAAAATGTTGATTCTCTTGAGAAACCAACAGGATTGGCTCGAGTTTTCCCTTCCACAATCCCCGATTACAATTGGTGAACTCTCCCTGAGCTGCCCCAGACATAAACCTGGTGTGGTGGTAAACAGGCAGTTTTTATGTGGAAAACAACACCCCAGGTGACCTCTAAGGCTCCTTAAATTAAGAAAGAATCACGTAGAGACCTGTTCCACTCACCCCGCACCCCTTCCCTGAGCAGACTCACCTTTGGAAGTAAATGGCTCAGAATTACTCCCAGGGCTGTGTGGATACATCTGTGGGATTTCAAATATCATTTCAAGGCTTTGGGGAAACAGTGGAAGCTGCAGGAAAGCACCCTTGAACTCCTGATGTTCCCACACCATTAGGAAATTTTCTGAGAAGATTGGAAAAAAAACCAAACTTAGCGAGTAACTTCTGCTCAAAGGTTTTCTTTGCTGCCTTTGTGGTCAGCAAAGGAACCCTGCTGAACAGAGATCAGGCTGAAGGACTCAAAACAGGAGCACTCAGGGGAGCAGAGAGAGAAAAAGGCAAAAAAAAAAGAAAAAAACCCCTCTTTTCCCTTCCCTTGAAGCTAAGTTTGTAACGGTGTTGGAGAGAACAATCAAGAAATTCCTTTGGAGATGAGAGGGCAGGGGACTGGGGGAGAAAGAGGCCAGTGTGCTTCTTGAAGGGCTCCTTTTCTTTGCTTTTCCCTTCAGGAATATCAGAATCAAAGCAGCCATTGTTGGCTTGGCTTCAGTGCTGGGAACTGCACTGAAATTTGAAATTTGCCACTGCCCAAACCTGGGCCTGCGGAGAGTTTGGAGCTCCTGGAGCAGCAGTGGAAGAATTGCTCAGTTAATGACGTTGATTAGAGAATCCTGTAAAACCTGGCGTCAAATGGATGCTGAACATTCCCAAACCATTCCAGACATCCCAAACCATTGCTGAATATTCCCAAACTGTGGCTGAATATTCCCAAACCGTTGCCGAATATTCCCAAACCGTGACTGAGCATTCCCAAACCATTGCTGAACATTCCCAAACCATTGCTAAACATTCCCAAACCATTCCAGACATCCCAAACCATTGCTGAACATTCCCAAACCATTGCTAAACATTCCCAAACCATTTCAGGCATCCCAAACCATTGCTGAACATTTCCAAACCATGGCTGAATATTCCCAAACCATTGCTGAACATTCCCAAACCATGGCTGAACATTCCCAAACCATTGCTGAACATTCCCAAACCATTACTGAACATCCCAAAGCATTCCAGACATCCCAAACCATTGCTGAACATTCCCAAACCATTTCAGGCATCCCAAACCATTGCTAAACATTCCCAAACCATTGCTGAACATTCCCAAACCATTGCTAAACATTCCCAAACCATTGCTAAACATTCCCAAACCATTTCAGGCATCCCAAACCATTGCTGAACATTCCCAAACCATTGCTGAACATCCCCACATTCCCAAACCATTGCTGAACATTCCCAAACCATTCCAGACACAGCTCCAGCTCATTCCCTGGGATGGTTTCCTGCTCTCTTGAAGGCACAGTTCTGGCAAGGAGAAGAGTCTGGAAATCCTCTCTGGATGCTCCTCTGTCCCTAAAATGGGAGAATTCCTAATAAAAACAGTACCTGGGTACCAGGGGGTCATTCCCAGGACACATCTGGTACCAAAAGGAAGCAAAAAAAGGGAATAGGAACTAAAAAAAGGGGGAATTCAGAGGTGGCCACACCTGGCACCAGCCACAGCATCTTCATGGGTTCAAACTGCCAGAGCTTTGGGATATTGGGAAGAAATTCCTCCTTGGAAGGGTGAGAGGGGCTGGGATGGAATTCCCAGAGCAGCTGTGGATGCCCCTGGATCCCTGGGAGTGCCCAAGGCCAGGTTGGAGCCCCCTGGGACAGCGGGAGGTGTGGGACCCATGGTGGGACTGGATGGGCTTTGAGGTCTCCTCCAACCCAAACCATTCCAGCATTCCATGGGCAGGTTTGGATGGGATTTTGGGAAGAAATATTGGGAGAGAGGATTAATTTGGGTTAAGCATGAAAAATTCAGCAGTTCCCTCTGCAGGCTGGGTCGTTATTTCAAATAACCTGAAGTGAGCAAGGGGAATTCAGCAGCTCCATCCACTGCAGGTCCAAAATCTGGCATAGGGAGGAACAAATTGAATTTACCCTAAAACCAATCTGAGATGCAAAAAAACCCGGCCTAAAGCAGAAGATTATTATTAAATAGAGGAGGAAATGTCCTGCTTTGAAGCAGCTGAATGATTCCTCTTGGAGCTGAGGATCAGCCCTGAGAGCTGGGAAAATCAGACATTGTTAGTTCAGTTCTGACAGGAATTCCTCATGCATTGACAGAGTGATAAATTAATGATTGACAGGGTGATAAATTAATGATTGACACAGGGGGGGAAAAAGAAATCTCTAAATGGAACCATCATCAGGATTTTTAAAAGGAAAACCAGGCTGGACTCTGAGGAGGCTGCACAGAATGGAAATCAGCTCGTGCTGACCTCCACAATATTGGGATAAAGCCAATTTCTGCTTCAAAATTCAACATTCCTGAATTTTTTGCTTTTGTGGGATGGTTTTGGGGAGGAAAAGCTTCCCTGGAGGCAGAGCAGCAGCCAAGGGAACCTGGGTGGATGGGAGATGTTCTGTGCCTGGAAAAGCCTCTGGACAACCCAGCGCTCCCTCCACGTTCCCAGCTGGAAAAATGGGATCAAAATTCAAATATCTGCTGGAAAAACAACCACAGACAATGCAAAGGGCATGGATAATACAGAAGAGGATGATTACATCCAATTTCCAGCTTCAAAAGAGTTGGGGATCCTCAGTTGCGTCTCCAACCCCAACTCTGCTGCTCGAAGATTTCATCCTCCAAATTAAGTGGAGAAATATTCAAAAGAATCCTTGCTACCCCCCCCCCCCCCCCCAAAATTAATATGTCAAAAAAACCACCCAAAGAAACCTTCAAAACTTGAGAATTAGACAGGAGAGAAAAAAAAAGTCTGAAATTATTTAGGGGAGAACAGAGAGAATTCTATAAATACCTCAGAGAAAAATTTCCAAACTCTGTTTCTGTAGCAGCGCAGCTCAAAAAAGAACAATGTCTTACACTTTAAATTCTTCATGACTTAAGTGACTGCGTTCCCAAACTTTTCTCTTGCTTTTCAGCACAGCAGCAAAAGGAAAAAAAGGAAAAAAAATTCCTTGGTTACTGGGAGAAGCTCTGAAAATATTTGGGTTTTTTTGATTCAGCTGCTGCCTGTCGTGTCTGTGTTCCTGCTTCAAAATAGATCAAATACTGGGGAGAAATTCCTCCCTCTGAGGGTCATGGGACGGAATTTATGGGATGGAAGTGTCCAAAGCCAGGTTGGGGACAGAGGAAATTGTCCCTGCCCATGGCAAGGGTGGCACTGGATGGCATTGAAGGCTCTTTCCAACCCAAACCACTCCACGATCCCAGAATTCCATGAATTTTCAGCATTATGAAGATGATCCCGAGTCCTCCTGCACATCAGAGTCCCAAAAACTTCCAGTGTTCACAGCACCTTGAGGTCTGACAGTAATAAAATGTGATAAAAGCTCATTTAAGCCTTGACCCATCAGGTTTGGGGCAGAAGCCTTGAAAATTCCATCTGTGGATGTCAGACCAGTAATAACCGAAAAGTTGAGGTGGATTTCAATGATATTTGTCTTGTGATAATTCCTCCCCCTTCCCAGCCCAGTCCAGCAAAGCTCCCAAAACCATTATCAGCTTTAAATTCCCCAGAATTAAATTCCCCAGCCAGAATTCCTGCAGGAAGGGAAGACTTGGATGGTTGGGGGGCTCAAAAACACAATTTGAAGCCTTCAGCTGATTTGTGAACTAAACAACTCTCGAGGAACACCCCTTGGGCAAGAAGGAATTCCTGGAGTTGGTCAAATCCACGAAATATTCCCAATATTCCTGACCTCAAGGCCTTTCCTTTTTCCATATGAGTCCAATCTCACAGCACTGAATTTTTGAAACTCTCAAACCTCTCTCGCAGCGATATCTGGAGTTGTGAAATATGGAGAAAATTAACACAAAGTTACAAGGCAAAAAACAAAAAAAAAATCAAAGTTCCAATAAATGCTGAGTAACTTTTAATATTTGCAGTAATAAGGATTTGGTGCAGTAATTTATAATTTTTTGTACAAGGAACAGCTAAGATTAATGTTGGGAGTTATTATATGCAATAATTAGAGGGTTTTTTTGGGAGCTGCCTGGCTGGAGGACCACTGCCTGTTTGTACAAAAGATAATTATGGGACAAATTGAATTTTCCCTGTTCCCCCAGTTTGGCAGCTGCTGCTGATAAACACATCCCTCATTTCCAAGTGCTTGGGCCTTATCCCTGTCTTTGAAGTGTCATTCTAAGTGTCACCACCCTCATCAAAACCCGAATTTTCTTTCAGTGCCAGAGCAGAGCTGAATTTATTAAGGTGCTTGCACAGCTCGTTAGTGTTGCTTCAGTCAGTTAATTAATTTATTCCGGGTGTTTTAGCCTGAAAATCCCCTCTGCTCCTTCCCTGACACCAGGCAGGAGACTCCATCTTTGATGTCCAAAAATTCCTTGAGCTTCTGGATGTGTCTGCCCAGCTCTCAGGTGGAGGGAGGGGAAATAGAACCACCCCCAGCACCTCGCAGCCGGGGTTCCTGGACGTGACACAGCTTTGTCCCCATCCAGTCCCAGCTTTGTCCCCATCCAATCCAATCCAATCCAATCCAATCCAATCCAATCCAATCCAATCCAATCCAATCCAATCCAATCCCAGCTTTGTCCCCATCCAGTCCAATCCAATCCAATCCAATCCAAGCTTTGTCCCCATCCAGTCCAATCCAATCCAATCCAATCCAATCCAATCCAATCCCAGCTTTGTCCCCATCCAGTCCAATCCAATCCAATCCAATCCAATCCAATCCAATCCAATCCAATCCAATCCAATCCAATCCAATCCCAGCTTTGTCCCCATCCAGTCCAATCCAATCCAATCCAATCCAATCCAATCCAATCCAATCCAATCCAATCCAATCCAATCCAATCCAATCCCAGCTTTGTCCCCATCCAATCCAATCCAATCCAATCCAATCCAATCCAATCCAATCCAAGCTTTGTCCCCATCCAATCCCAGCTTTGTCCCCATCCAATCCAAGCTTTGTCCCCATCCAATCCAAGCTTTGTCCTCATCCAATCCCAGCTTTGTCCCCATCCAATCCCAGCCTGGCTGTCCTGAAGCTGTAGAACACCTTTGATCCATCAATTTTGTTTGTTTTTAGTAGATTTTGAAGCAATCATAATTTTTTTTTCTCATTTACACCATCTTGGTTCAGTTCCCAGAGCAGTTTTGGCATGAGCCAAAGAGATTTTTTCCCCCAGTTTAGCCCAGTTCCAGGGGCTTAAAATCAGGAGTAATTGGTGGATCACGGCTCTAAACCCACAGGGCTGGAGGAAAGTGGAGCCCAAAGAGGTGAAATTCCTTCCAAGGCCAGGAAATTCCACTTGGGGATGTGGGGCTGAGGTCTGTTCCCATTTTTTGGCTGCTTCCAAAAGATGTTGGAGGGATCATGGCAGGGCAGAGCTGCACCAGCCTCCCCCTCTGCAGGTTGGACATTTCTGCTGGAACTCATTTTAAAACAAGAGACATTCAAAGCTGCTCTAAATTCATCCTTCAGGTTTAAGAAATCTGTAATTTGCTGCTCGTTCCCAGAAAGATAAAGAGCATTAAAGCAGCTGCAGAGTAGAAAAAGCTCAAGAACAAAACCGGTCTCGATATCAAACCCCTCATTTCGGTATAATGGACCATATAATTAATCCATGAAGGGGATGACAAAGTCTCTCAATCCCAGGGAGAGGCGGCCGTGCCGCTGTTGGTTTGGGAACCAACTCAGCTGTTTCATTTAATACCCACAGTTAATGAGGGGTCTCGGCTCCTAACGAGCCGAACGGTGGCGATTCCTGTGCAGAGTGGAAGCACCTCAGAAGGGCTGGTGGCAAACAGAGGCAGAAATTACTGGCATGAAGAGGTGGCTGAGATTTTGGGAGTTGATGCGAGTTCAAACCAGGGATCGTTATCTGGAAGTGAGTTTTGCTTGGAGATTTATTTACTGAGGAGATAAAATAATCAGGAATTTGGTGTGGGGAAAGAACTGGACTGTGTGGAGAAAATCCCTTCCTGGGAAATTCTTGATGGGAAACAGGGATGCCATCCCTGGAAGTGTCCAAGGCCAGCTTGGACAGGGCTTGGAGCACCCTGGGACAGGGGGAGGTGTCCCTGCCATGGCAGGGGTGGCACTGGGTGGGCTTTGAGGTCCTTCCAACAGAAATTGCTCCAGGATTCCATGACTCCATGATTCCATGATTCTATGATTCCATGATTCTGTGATTCCATGATTCCATGATTCCATTGAACTCATGGAATTCAATGAGTTGGAATTCAATTCATGGATTCAATGATTCCTCAAATCCATATTTCCACGATTACATGATTCTATGCTTCCATGAGTCCATTATTCCATGCTTCCATGATTCCACAATTCCTTGATTGCATGAGTACATTCTTCCATGATTCCACGATTCCACGATTCCATGATTCCGAGATTCCATGATTTCAGGATTCCATGATTCCACAATTCCATTCTTCCACGATTCCATGCTTCCATGATTCTGTGATTTCACGATTCCATGACTCCATGATTCCATTCTTCCACCATTCCATGCTTCCATGCTTCTATGATTCCATAATTCCACGATTCCATGCTTCCACAATTTCATGATTCCATGACTCCATGATTTCATTTTTCCATGATTCCATGCTTCCACGACTCCATGATTCAATGATTCCACAAATCCACAATTCCATGATTCCACGACTCCACGATTATATGATTCTATGTTTCCATGCTTCCATGATTCCACGATTCCACAATTCCATGATTCCATGCTTCCACAATTCTCTGATTCCATGCTTCCATGATTTCATGATTCCACGATTGCACAATTCCACGATTCCATGAAGGCAAACATCAGGAAACTCCTCACCAAAGCTCCCGGCGTGTTTCTTCTCCTGAGCCCCTTTGACAGAACCAGCCCACCCCAACCCACGACCTGGCATTGTTCAAATCTCATCAAGCATCCCCAATTAAACCCCTTTCTGTCACACCAATTTGCATAATTCCACTGGATATTCCAGGGCCTGATTCTCCTTTCCCCTGGAATGTCTCTGCACCATCAGAAAACAACAAGATTTCCCCCAGTTTTACACCTGAACAGCTTTTTATTTTCTTTTATTTCCACCCTCTCCTCCTCTCACGGCCAGTTCTGAGCTGGGGGCAGCTGCTGCTCTCAGAGATGCAGCAAAAAGGATCATTTTGACCAATATTTATAAAAAATTAAACCAGCAAACTGTGCAGCAGAATTGTAAACCTAAACAGAGGCTGTGGACAGCTGTCCCTGCGCTGTGTTGTTATTTAGGATGCTCTAAAACATCATTAGTTTAATTGCATATATATTTAAACGGAGCGTTCCAATGGTTGTTTCTGAATGTGCAGCTTGTTGGAGAAAATGAACACAATCTATTTCCTTCAAAAGCCTTTGGAATGAGTAAATCAACATCATTTACAAATTATATTACAGCACTCCTAAAAATTCCCGTCATTGAATCCACAAGTGCTGCAGGGAGCAGTTTGGTTGCAAATGTTTTGGGGAAAGAGCTGGTTTAGGACTTTGGGAGTTGAGTAAATTCTGGAATTCTCACGGCAGGCACAGCCCGTGGCCTTCCCTGCTTCCCAGCTCATTATTTATGGGAGTTTTGTGGGCTGACACTTTAAATAATGCTCTGCTTTTAGAAGGGAAGAATAATGCAGGGAAAAAAAATATCTGTTGAGCACAAGCCTCCCATAAAAGTGGATTTGTGAGTTGCCATTTTTAAAGAATATTTGGAATAACCTGGAACGAAAGAAGCCCTGGTGTTCTTTCATTCATCCAGTCAAAAAAGGGCTTTTTTAGGGCCATTCCATCCATCAAAAAGGGCCTTTTTGGGGCCATTCCATCCATCAAAAAGGGATTTTTTAGGGTCATTCCATCCAGTCAAAAAAGGGCTTTTTTAGGGCCATTCCATCCATCAAAAAGGGATTTTTTAGGGCCACTCCATCCTATCACTGCCATCAGGCCACGGTGACGTCTCCAGCAAATGGCTCGTAAGATTTGGGGTGAAGGATCCCTGGATTTACATCCCTGATATTTTGGGAAACAGGAATAAATAACAGAAAGGATCAGAGCCGGGAGGAGCTGCTCTCCAGAGCAATGAGATGAAATAAGTGGTGACAATTTAAAATAAAATAATAAAAGGTACAAAAGCAATGGAGAGATTTACCAAAAAGGGGCTGACACAGCCACTGCAAACAGCGTCCCAAATCTTCATCCTTTTAGTTAAAATTTTTAATAAATTCTTTTTTTGGCTGGATCTTTCCCAGATTTTTTCCCTGTATCTTTGATCTGGATTTCCACAAAACAAAGCAACTCCATCACGTCCCCAAATTCCTCCCTTATGCATCTGTAGCTTTTTTATGTCCACTTGACTTCATAAACTGAGACTCTTTAGGAGTAATTTAAATGGAAAATCAATCAGCTTTTGATAGCAGAGAAATTGTTGGCCGTAGAAAACTGCACAAGTGGATCATAACTCGCCTGTGTGTTCTCAATATTTAAGTTAAAAATATTAATCTTGAGAGAAAACTACAGGAAACAAAAAATTTATTGATCTGTTTTTGTGCCTGTCCAAGGATGGTCATTCCCTTAAAAAGCAGGAAAATTTGTGTTAACTCAGCCCTTTTTTATGGTCATCATTTCAGAGAGGGGTTGTTTATTCTGATGAATGGGCTGATTTTTACAGCAAGGATAACTGATATTAATCGAGGTGGGCTTGGTTTCAGTGGAGAGAAACGAGAGCAAAAAAAGGGATGAAAATAAGGAGAATAAAAGAGAAAAATCATGATCGAAACCCCAGCAGAGCCAAGGGGAAAAGATTCCACTGGACCAAGCCCCCAAAACAGGATTATTCTCTCATTTCTTGCACGAAATTGATAAATAAAGATATTTTTAAGAAGCTAAATATGTTGGAAGTAATTTTTGTCCAACAAAATAATAGGGAGAGGAGAGCCAGCTCTGCCTGGAGGAGTAAAATGATGCCAATGCAGGGACACCCAAACCTGGGCATGGGTTATATCCCACCCTACACTTCAGGAAAAACAACAAATCCACGGCTCCAGTCCACTTCTCCTCCACCAGGCCAACCTCAGGGACCAGCACAGCTGGTGATAAAAAATCCCCAAATTAATAAAAAACTGCAAACTGTGACATCCCCAGTGGAGATTTCCCACTGGGACCTGCTGGGATCCCATTGCTGTTTCCTGGGACAGGCTTCCCCATGGAAGAATTGAGTAAAAATTCAGGATGGAGCCAATCCATCTGCATTAGCCCAGGCAGGGACAGTGGTGGGAGCTGTGGATTTATTTTAAACAGCCACTGCTACAAAACAAACGCCTCATGTGCTTTTCCAAGGGAAAAATGAAAAGGAGGGGAAGGCAGGGGTGTGGGAAAGCAAAAAATGAGATTTTTTTTTTTTTCCTAATAGCAGTTAAATGTCACCATATTAATTCTTGCAGGGCTGAGAACACCCCACAGGCTTAACCTTTAGGATTACTTCATTCCTGAGAGCAAGAACAACTTTCTGCATGTGCCAGATAACCGCAAGGGCGAAATCCCAATTTAGACATCCAGCACCGAGATCCATCCCCGGGAGCTTGGGCCTGGAAACTTCCCTGAACTCCTTCACCAAAAGATGCCCAAAGCAGGATTTTCATGGCAAAAATTGGCAAAAAAAGTGAAATTTGGGGTCGCAGTGAGGAATGGAGAGCTCAGAGCTCGGGCTGCGCTCAACTCATTTTGCAGTGCCTGGACCAGGAGCATCCTGGTGCAGGATTCCAGCATCCATCAGTGTCATCCCAGATCACTCTGATCCCCCTGATGGAGCCAAGATCCCCGTCCTGCCTCTCCCTCTCAGACCCATCCACTGCCAGCAGAAGGGCTGGAAAAGCCCGTGGCAAACAGCAGAAGGGAGCAGCAGGAATCGCTCCCCAAACTGCCTCCCCAGCAGGCTGCAGGGAGGAGGAAACGTTCCAGATGCTCAGCTGGGACTGGGTGAGAGCCCATTTCCCGCTCCAAGCGTCTGCTGGGGTTTAATCTCACTCCAGGAGGAGGGGGAAAGGTCAATCCCAGCTGTCTTGGTTTGCAAAGCCAGGCGTCTGCTAAGGAAGGCAGGAGCCTCCCCTGAAATGGGAAATTAAAACCCCTTCCCTCTGAATTGTTATAGTTTTTAAATTAAGGAGTTCTCAGGCAAAGATGTGGGAATAGGAATGACAGTTCTTTATTAGGAAAAATAAAAATTTAATTGCTCCCAATGCCCAGAATCCCATGGCTCCCACTGCGACCACATAGAATTCCATGGCTCCCGCTCCCCAGAATTTCATGGCTCCCATTCCCAACATCCAGAATCCCATGGCTCCCAACGCTCAGAATTCCATGGCTCCCACCCCTAAAGCCCAGAATTCCATGGCTCCCATTCCCAAAATCCAGAATTCCATGGCTCCCAAAGCCCAGAATTCCATGGCTTCCAACACCCAGAATTCCATGACTCCCAAAGCCCAGAATTCCATGGCTCCCCTGCCTAGAATCCCATGGCTCCCACCCTTAAAGACCAGAATTCCACGTCTGCCACCATCCAGAATTCCATGGCTCCCAATGCTCAGAATTCCATGGCTCCCACCCCTAAAGCCCAGAATTCCATGGCTCCCCTGCCCAGAATCCCGTGGCTCCAACACCCAAAATTCTATAACTCCCACTCCCAAAGCCCAGAATTCCATGGCTCCCACCATCCAGAATTCCATGGCTCCCACTCCCAAAGCCCAGAATTCCATGGCTCCCATTCCCACTGCCCAGAATTCCATGGCTCCCAAAACCCAGAATTCCATGGCTCCCACCATCCAGAATTCCATGGCTCCCACCGCTCAGAATTCCATGGCTCCCATTGCCCAGAATTCCATGGCTCCCATTGCCCAGAATTCCATGGCTCCCATTGCCCAGAATTCCATGGCTCCCACCGCCCAGAATTCCATGGCTCCCACTCCCACCACCCAGAGTCCTGTGGCTCCCACCACCCAGAATTCCATGCCAGCTCATTTTCATTAATTTCCACCATAAAACCCCTCCTGGTTCAAGGCTCCCCAGCCCAGTTCTCCCTGATCTGCAGGAAGATGCAAAACGCACCTTGAGGGGAGGGGACACTTGATAGAATCCCCAATTTTTTGTTTATTTTTAAAAAAATCCACCCTTTGACGCAGCCAACGACTCCTCCAGCGCCGAGGCACCATTTGATTTTCCAATTCCAATTCTTTGCTGCTCCCACCGTTCCGTGGCTGCGGCAGCACAGCGACGTTTGATGCATTATAAATATTTGAGGTATTACAGCCACCAAACCCACGGCAGGTTTGTCGCTCTCACTTTTATTTTTTAAGTGCCAAACGAGTGATTCCAGGGCTGCTGCCTGCCCCGTCCTGGTGATTTATTGCTCCTCTCCAAGCAGATGGAAATCTGGGAATGTTTTTATGACTCAGAGGGTCCGATTAGGGCTTATCAGCAGCAAACTTGAAAAGGTGGGGTTATTTCCATGCTCAGCATTTGAAAGAATGATCAGGGTTTGGCAGCGGCTGGGTTTTTTTTCCATTCTCTCCAGGGAAATGTGATTTTTTATCGCAGCCACTGTATCTTTATTCATTCATAACTGTTGGGAGAATCAACATAATATTCCCTTCCCTCCATTATCATTCCTTAATAACTTTTTCTGCTTATTCATTTTATTTTTTTTTTTCTTCCTAGCCAGCAGCTTAATATTCTCTTTGGACAGTAAGAAATATTATCCCTGCATAATGATTGGATTGACTCACTTTGTCCCTTTATCCTTGACTCTGTTATTATCCCTGCTGGATTTGGCTCCTGGTGCTTGCGCTGAACGCTCCGAGGGTTTTGGGGGAAGTTTCACCTCTTTTATGGCTGCAGAGGTTCTGGTGGGAGCACCTCGGCTCCACATCTTTTATCAAGTTGATTTTCCTCGATGGGATTGGCTGGAAGGGTCCAGCCTGGATTTTTACAGGGGGATGGAATGATGGGGTAGCAGGGAATGGCTTAAACTGGAAGAGTTTGGGTTTAGGTGGGAAAAAATTCTCCCCCATGCAGGTGGGGAGGAGCTGGGATGGAATTCCTAGAGGAGTTGTGGCTCCTCTCCATCCTCCTTGCACTCTGCAATTCCCAACTTTTCACGCTTCTTCCCAATATCCCTCCCAGCCTCTCCCCACTCTCCCAGCCAGGAATTCCTTCCCAAAATCCCATTTAACCCTTTCCTTCTCCAGTTTAAGGCCATTCCTTTCCTCTTGTCCTGTCCCTCCGTTCTCCATGGTCCTTGCACTCTGCAATTCCCAACTTTTCACACTTCCATTCTTCCCAATATCCATCCCAGCCCCTCCCTAACCTTATAGGAAGGAATTCCTTCCCAAAGTCCCATTTAACCCTTTCCTCCTCCAGTTTAAGGCCATTCCACCTTGTCCTGTCCCTCCACTCTCCATCCTCCTGCAATTCCCAATCCCCCAATATCCCAATATTCCACACTCTCCATTCCCCTTGCAGTCTGCAATTCCCAACTTTTCACACTTCCATTCTTCCCAATATCCCTCCCAGGGAGGAATTCCTTCCCAAAATCTTATTTAACCCTTTCCTCCTCCAGTTTAAGGTCATTCCCTCTTGTCCTGCCCCTTCATTCTCCATCCTCCTTGCACTGTGCTATTCCCAGCTTTTCACCTTCCATTCTTCCCCATATGCCTCTAAATCGACTCTTTTTCCACACAAAAACATCCCAGAGGTGGGGAAAATTCCCAGATTTCACCAGGAAAAAAGCCACTGGAGAGGAGAAGGGATGGAAGAGGTGGAGAGGGAAGATTCCCCGTCCTGCTACGAGGAGCAGCAGGTGGGGGGAAATCGCAGCTGTGTTGTCAAAAAGAAATTAAAAAAAAAAAAGCGTAAAAAAAGCGACTTTTTCCCCCCGGTGCGAGACGAGATTGGAGCTGAAGTGAACCCAGCGTGGCTGTCAGCGATGTCAGGGCTTGGAGCAAGGAGAAAATCGCTGGTGGCCAAAACACAACAGCTCGGGAGCAAGAAGGAGATGTCGCAGAGGCTCAGGACCAGCCCGCGCTAAGCAGAAGCAATGGCACAGAAGATCCTTAAACATCTCCATGGAATTCCCCCAGGGGAGAAACAAATCCTGCTGTTTTCACCCGCAGATCCTTCAGGGCGGGCTGGGGAGGATGAAAGTTTAATGCGCCAAGTCAGGCAGCAAAGGACAGGCTGGGGCGATTTGCAATATTTATGATAAAATCATCCCGGAGAGCATCAATCTCCCAAAAAAACAAGGGATAAACTACGGCACGACGCTGCCATTAATCTCGGCTGTTTACTGAGGTTCCCAGCCTTGGCAAAGGCCAAGGAGAGTCTGCTAACCGACCTAATTACTTTAATTAACTCCTGCTAATGGGCCTGATTAACCTTAAAGAGGGAAGGTTAAAAACCTCTTCGAAGTATAAAGGTGTTTTCCTCGTGTGCTGCAATGATAAGAGGGTTAAATTCCATGGTTTGGGGGAAAATATGGATCCAGTGAGTCTGACAGTCCCTAAAGAGGCCAAATAAACCCAAAAATAACATTTATGGCTTGAATATATTGAAATTTGGGCAGGGTAAAGGCTGAAATCCTGTGGAGGCTCAGACAAGGTGGTTTCCTTGTGTGTTGCAGTGATAAGGCAAATGATAAGAGGGTAAAATTCCATGGTTTGGGGGAAAATATGGATGCAGTGAGTCTGACAGTCCCTAAAGAGGCAAACCCCCCCCAAAAATTAACATTTATGGCTTGAATATACTGAAATTTGGGCAGGGTAAAGGCTGAAATCCTGTGGAGGCTCAGACAGGGTGTTCTCTGAAACATCAAGAAAGACTCCAGGAGGTTTTCCTGGGACACGCCAGGACTGGGTTTTCCCCAAGGAAAATAAAAAGAGCAAATAAAAAAGTAAATGGCCTCGGCCAGGAAAAGGAGAAGCAGCCATGCAGAGTAATGGGAGCTGAGCCCGAGGAGAGGCTGGTGCAGGAGCAAGCTCTGAAATCAATATTAAGAAAATTTCTGTGGCCATGGGTGTCCCTTAGGTCCACAGGATGAAGGAAAACAGGCAGAAATCAGGAAAAAAAATTGAATATTTCAGGTGGTGTGGCTTCAATATGAATTAACCCAGAACATCCACAACCCAGGAGGAGAATCAGTCAAACAACAACAACAACAAAAGTTATTTTTGCCCACAACTATTAAACAACAGCAGTTCTTGTAAAACCTGATGTGTTTATCAGCTGAAATCTTATTATCACCACTTCCATCAGAAATTGAGGGGATTCTTGTGGACGTTTTGGGGGATTCTCACGGACGTTGTGGAACACCAGGCCTGTGGCACTATTTCATTCCTAAGTCTTCTCCACTGTTACCCCTTTGCCATTTTAATTTCACTGCTTATTTATTAAAACAATTCCAAATTATTTTAATTCCAAACCCCGTAGTTTAAATGAAAAGCGCAAAAATCATCCCCGAAAGGGCTCCACATTTATTTTTCGTGATATGTGGGGGGGACGAGGGAAGGGGAGGATGATTTATGATCCCTCAATGCTTAAGTTGTCACAGCTGCTTCCCTTTCCTCTGTTATTTGGGAAGAAAATGGAGCGATCCATCCTTAACGCACGAGTGTTCCTGCTCCCCGTGTAATGCCAGCAGACAGGCTCAGGAAAAGGACAAAAACCACTTCTCCCCAACATTTTAGGTGCCCTGACCTGATTGTCAGTATTGGTGTTAAGAAAATTAATCCACAAACACCAGAGGTGTGAAAAATATAAAAAAAGAAAAATATTTTTTTAAAAGAATTTAGGGGTTTTTCTTCCCCATTGTTTCTTTCATCTTTCAATGTCCAATTTTGTTTATCAGCAAACCTAAAGTTTATTTGTGTTAGGAAAATTAATCCACAAACACCAGAGGTTTAGATTCCCCTCTAAGGCATAACCCTCCCTTTTAATTTTTAATTCTTACAGAATTTAGTTTTTTTTTTTCCCATTTCTGAGGTACTTGAGAGGTTCAGACTTGCCAGAACCCCTGATCCCAAAGATTCCCCTATAATATATAACCCTCCCTTTTAATTTTTAATTCTTACAGAATTTAGGGGTTTTTCTTCCCCATTGTTTCATCTTTCAATGTCTAATTTCATTTATCAGCAAACCTAAAGTTTATTCGTAAAAGCAAATCTCTTTTTCCATTCATCAATCAGTGGAATCCTTCCCATTGCTTCTTTTACCTCCCGGTGCTGGTTTTATCCATCAGCAGCCCCACAGCTTGTTTGGAAACACAAATCCACGATTTCTCTCAGTTTGTTGTGAGGAAGAGAAGGAAGAGCAGCCAGGCTGGGGTGTTGCTATAGGACATGAAATAAAATTATGTTGGAACCTCCAAAGTAAGAAGAAGGGAAGTTTATTTTCTGACTCCAACATTTATAGATTTCCCAAAGTGACAGTGGGTGGAGGGTGACAGTGCCACCTCTCCAATGACACTGGGCAAACCAACAGACCATCAAATTTCTCCTCCTCCAGGAAAAAAAGTCAAACAATAATTATTTACATAAAAGTGCGTGAAAAAGTTTGTTACAAGAATGTAAACATCTACTTCAAAGGGGCTAAAAGTGGAGAGACCACATGAAAAACTCTTTATCAAGTACCTTTATCTCTCTCTCCTTCTGTCACAGCCACTTGTACTTCCCGGCCATGTGCTTTTCTGTCCCCAGCCCCAAATCCTACACTAAAAAACCCCAAAAGGAGTATCAAAGAGCAGAAAAAAAATCCTGTTCCAAGGCTGACTGGCTCCTGGTCCAGGCTGTGGCAGGAGCCATAGATTTTGCTTAATTAAGATAAGGCTGTTGCTCCTTTGCAGATTTCCTTAATTCAGGATTCATCGATGCAGCATTACCCAGCGCTTTAAAGTGATAAAACAAAGCAGCCAAAGGCACCCTGAGCTGAGCCCTAACGGAGACAGATCTGCAGCTCCAGCCAAGCACGGCTGCTTCCCAAAATCCAGCAGCGAGCCCAGTCCCAGGGAGATGCTCCAAAGCCATGCCTGCAGTTTTCACTCACTCTGGGGTGTTTGGAGCCCGGTCCCAGGGAGATGCTCCAAAGCCATGCCTGCAGTTTTTACTCACTCTGGATTATTTGGAGCCCGGTCCCAGGGAGATGCTCCAAAGCCATCCCTGCAGTTTTCACTGTGGATTATTTGGAGCCCGATCCCAGGGAGATGCTCCAAAGCCATCCCTGCAGTTTTCACTCACTCTGGAGTGTTTGGAGCCCGATCCCAGGGAGATGCTCCAAAGCCATCCCTGCAGTTTTCACTCACTCTGGAGTGTTTGGAGCCCGGTCCCAGGGAGATGCTCCAAAGCCATCCCTGCAGTTTTCACTCACTCTGGGGTGTTTGGAGCTAATCCAGGGGTTCAGCCCGGGTCCCACGCGCTGTTGGAAGGGGTTGTGGTGCCACAAATCCCACCTGGGAGCGCCAGGAGGTGGCACTTGGGCTGCGTTGGATTTGTGGGGTGACCAGACGAAGGGAGGGGTGATGAGTCTGGCTCCATGTTCTTAGAAGGCTGATTGATTGTTTTATGATACTATAAAGTTATATTATATTAGACTATATGTATATAATTCTATATTATATGTATATGTAGATAAATAAATATGTATATTACATTAAAGATATACTATAGAATGCTATACAATATTATATTATATATATTATGTATTATTAACAGAACAGAATAGAAATATATAATATATAATATATAATATATAATATATAATATATAATATATAATATATAATATATAATATATAATATATAATATATAATATATAATATATAATATATAATATATAATATATAATATATAATATATAATATATAATATATAATATATTATGTATAATATATTATATATTATATATTATATATTATATATTATATATTATATATTATGTATAATGTAGAATATAGAATATAGAATGTATAATATAGAATATAGAATATAGAATATATAACGTATAATGTATAATATAGAATATGGAATATTTATGTCTATATATTAAATATAATAATTAAATGTTATTAAATCAAATTTTATATTTCAATTTTCAAATTTATAATTTGAAAATAATTGGAAGGAGACGCGGCAAGCCGGGGAGGATGAGAAGGAGTTTGGGTTAATGTGACAGAGCACTTTTAATGCCTACAAGCGGGTGGGAACAATAAAGAACTTCAGGGATTTTAATCTTGTTTGTCAAGTAATTTATCACAGTTGTTTTCATGAATCTCAGAGATAATCAGCATCCGTGGCGAATGGAACTGGATTAAACACGAGCTGCTGGGTTGTTCTGCTCAGCTGGGCCTTGTAGCTCGGCGTGTCGGGATTCTCGTGGGACACGGCTGCAGAGCAGCATCCCAGACACTCAGGGGGATTGGTCTCGGGTTTTTCATTGTTAATTCTGCCCCAGGATGTGCAGGATGTCTCTGCTCCAGCCCACGCAACTGAAGAACGAGTCTGGACTCTTCACTTTTCTGTCTTGAGGTTGTTTATTAATTCTTATCTATAAAATTTTCTTTCTGCCCAGCCGAGATGTGCTCAGCAGGGCAGCCACGGGCACTCTGTGTTGTCCTTTTATATCACAAACTACGTGTAACATATTTACACTTAATTCCCAATACCCATCACCTGTGCTGGACAGTGCACTTCTACTCTAGACCAACCCCAAAGTGCCAACAGCACTGCAGAAAATGGAGAACAAGAAGAAGAAGAAGAAGAAGAAGAAGAAGAAAAAAATATACAAAGATAATATGTATTATTATTATTAATTATATTTATATTATTATTATTTAATAATAGAATCATTCTATATATAACATATAATAATTATATTATTATTAATGATATTGTATATTAATCTGTATTGTAATCTGCCATCTGTCTGTATCCTTTCTGTATTCTTTAGTATAGTTAGTATAGCATTCTTTAATATAATATAGTTATAATATATGATATGATATATGATATGATATGATATGATATGATATGATATGATATGATATAATATAATATAATATAATATAATATAATATAATATAATATAATATAATATAATATAATATAATATAATATAATATAATATAATATAATATAATATAATATAATATAATATAATATAATGTAATGTAATGTAATATAATATAATATATAATATGTTACTTTCTTCTGATAAGAGGGCAATAAATTCTTTTCCTCTGAAAGATTCAAGTGTCCTGTGGCTGTTATCTCATTTCTTTAAAAACATATCCTACATAGCATCGTTTCTGTTTTAATAATTTTTATAACCTAAAACTATATTTAACACACTACTTAAGAGAATTAATACAGCATCACTTTCTAACACAACACAGATAATATTCATTTTAATATTTGCAAAAAGCCCATCAGAAAACACATGCATTTTTCTCAGGGTCACTGTGAGCAGATAAAGAACCCAAGAGAGGCACTGGGTGATTTCAGGCTCCTCATTCCCAAGGGAGAGCTGCCTGCAGCACCAACACCCCAGCTCGCAGATCTCTGAATTACCAGGACTCTATTTTGTGAATCCATTTCCAGGCAATTACGGATATTTAACGGCCCCGACAACCGGTGGGAAGCAGCACAAAAATAAATCAGCTTCGTTTGGGAGCAAAAGGAGCCCTCCCTAGAAAAGCTGGTGGTATTAACAATTCATGTTTAACTACCCTCGTGCAACTATCAAGGTGTCACTTAGAGAGTGAGTAATGGGCAGGGAAGGGTTTTAAATGATTCCCAACCAGACCCTGACCCTCTTCTTTCCAGCCATTAGCGAGTTCCTGAAGCCTTCGCAGCAGTTTCGTTTGTTCTCAATCACCAGGAGTTTGAACAGTGGAATTTAAATGATTCTCTCCCAGACAGAGCTAATTTCAAGAGCCATTCAAGTGACATTGCTCTGAGCTACGGCGCTTGGATGGAGAAGACACTCCTGGAGCAAGGGAAAAACTCGTGTTATCTGGGATTCGGGGGATGGAGCCAAGGAGCCACGAGAAAAGGACAGGTTATTCACAAAAAAAAAAAAAAAATATCCACAATAAAATAAAATAAAACAACCCAGGTTTGGCACCTGGGTTTGCAGGTGGAAATCCCAGTGGCAGCAGCCTGGCTGGCAGAGATACTGAGCACCTGCAGCCCCCACAGGATGATCTCCAGCCCTTTGGAAAGATCTGGGAGATTTTGGGTTTGCTCACAAAGCTCTCTTTGGGCTCACGGTTCCAATCCAAGCCAGAATTTCCTGCACAGAAACCAAGATAACCTTTTCCAAAGCCTCGTGCAGCGAATCCCTCCAACAAAACCCCAAATAAATGAAGTTCGCAGAGCAAAGCTCACACTGAGCCGCTCCTTTACCAGGGTGCACAATCTGCCACAAACTTTTTGCAAAAAAAAGAACAGAAAAGCTCTTTAAAGGCAGCTCTTTCCATGCTGCTTTATGCAGATATCTTCTGTTTAAGAGCCCTTTTGTCTAAACCGTTTGATCTGAGCCGAGGAAGCCAATTACTGCAGATGCCGAGGCCGTCAAGAAACAACCCCAAAATTCAATAAGCAGCAGAAGAAAAGCACAGGCGTGTTCAGGTAAAAAGCCTGAGGGCTTGTACCATCCCTGTCTCCTTGCGAGTGTTGTTCCAAATCACCAAACCTAGCAGGAACTTTCCACTTCAGGAGCTTTTCAGGCGCGCTGGAGCTGCTTTGACATCATGGTTTGAAGCAGATGTCAGAGCAGCTCATGCTCCCAGCTCGTCCCGCGCCGTGTTTTACACGGGAACATCTTTTCAACGTCCGCCGCCAATACATCAAGGCAGCTCCACGTCTCCACCACCACCACTCTCATTTACTCCCTAACCTATTTCTGCTCCTCTGTTCCTCTCCTGAGCACAAAGGGAACAGTGGGAGCAGGCTGGGCCTTTCAAGTGGCCAAGAAATTCACTCTGAAATTCAAGCCCTTGCTCCAAGCACGGCGCGGGACTTGAAGCTGCGGGAAAAATGCCTCCAGCTTCCTTGCGGATTTTACTCGCTGCACACGCTGAGAGAAAGAGGCTTATGTGAAACTTTGCGGTGAGAGGCAGTTAAAGATGCTTCCTAGTCCTGATAATACCCCTGCATCCTGATCTGCACTCGCAGATAAAAGTTGCTTCTGCTACAACGAGAGCTGGAGAGCGGCTCGTGCAGAATTCCCTGATAAGGACTGAGGCAGCTGCGCTGAGCAGAGCCTGGCGTGTCAGCTCCAGATGTTCTGACACAGGATTTGCAGGCAATAAATCCCTCAGTGCTGCCGCAGGCCCGGGGGTGTTTATCAAACCCCAGTTTTTGTGATAAGGGGATGGGGACAGACCCAAATTCCAGGGGAGGTGCGAGCAGAATTCTTGTCCCTCTGCATTTTTCCTGCCACCCCATCCCAACCCAAATTCTCCTTGAGGGAATTCAAGCCTGCCCAGGGTGTTTTCCATATGGAAATTCCCAGGCAGAGCCTCAAACTGCTTTGCATGAAGGAGGCATCATCTTTTTACAGACGCCGCTCTTGGCTCCGGACGTGAACTCCATGTACAACAGCTCTTCCCTGCTGCAGCCTTTCATCTTATCAGCCCTGACTGCAGGGGTGGATTTGGCCCCTTGTCATGGTGCATGACATTATGTATGGCTTTCTCATTAGAGAGGGAGAGAAAAACCATCCTGTTCCCAAAATACTGGCTGCCAGAACCTGGCGCATCCTGCCCCCTCGTCCCTTCTCCTGTGCTCTGAGACCTGCCCGGGCCCATCCAGGCAAACACCAGGGAGCAGCAGTGCAGGGAGGCCAAAAATGAGGTATTTTGTTAGATATCACCTTGCTGTGGCATCCCCAGCGGGTTCTTTCACACCACCACTGTGTCAGTTTGGGAAGTGGATCAACAGCGCTGAGGTGGAGTGACTGGATCAGTGGATCTTTCACAAGGATCCTGCCAAGTTTTGCTTCCATTAATTCCACGCCCCTCCTAATTTTCAATCCTAGATTTCAATCCTAGATTGCAATTTTCAATCCTAGATTTTCAATCCTAGGTTGCAATGGATCTTCATAAACTATTACCAACCACTCATCCCTTCTCCTGTGCTGAGCCCTGCTCAGGCCCAGCCCTTCCTGCCAGACAGGAGTCCCCAGGCAAACAGAATGCAGGGAGGCTTCACAGAATGCCAAAAATAAGAGATTTTGTTAAATATCACCTTGCTGTGACATCCCCAGTGGGTTCTTTCACACCACCACTGTGTCAGTTTGGGAAGTGGACTCAGCAGCGTTTAGCTAAGAGTGGTTAAATCAATGAATCTTTCACAAGGATCCTGCCAAGTTTTCCTTCCATTAATCCATGCCCTTCCTAATTTTCAGGCTTTCCTAGATTGCAATGGATCTTCATAAACTGTTACCAGCTGCATTAAATCATATTAGCAGGGATGAGATGTTTGCAGAGTAACTCTCCCCGTACAATTTCCCCTCCTTATCATCATTCTCAGAGCTGTGTTCTCCGAGAAGATCTGCAGCAGAAAATCTCCCTGAATATGAAATTTTCTGAGTAATTCTGTCACAATTCTCCCAGGACATCCCAGTCAAGGCTGAACAATTCAGTGAAAGCCCTACAGAACAGCAGAGAAATTAATCATGCATTTTTAAGTGTTTTGAACCTCCTTGTAGGATTTAATGAAGAATTCTGGGGAGTTTTTAAAGGCATAGGGAAAAAAACCCCTCTCACCTAGTCTATAAACGGAGTTCTTGATGTAAATTAAGCTGATGAATATGAGGGAAGATTTTTCACTATCCAAAGGCAATCCTGAGGCAATCCTTGATGTCTTCTCGCTGCTCTTTGTGATTTTTTTATTGCCTCCATCCCCACAGAAGTCAACAGCAAGAGGTGTCATTAACTCCGCGCCAAATCACTTCCAAAACCTCCTCCTTCCGATTTTTAATGTTCCACAAGTGGAAGTTATCCACTGGCTGCTGCCTGAGCTGCAAATGTTGAGCTCCATTAAAAAATAAATGGTTTTCCTGCATAAAGCAGGGAGTAGCTTGATGCTGAAATAACCCAGGGAAAATGAAGGGGCTTAACAGGCAGAATTGAAAGCAGGTATCCAGCGTGTCATATCTTCCCGGGATTGCAGCAGGGCCAGGCAGTTAAGAGCTTTATGGAGTGGCTGAGAAATGGCCCTTTAGCCTGAGATGAATGGGACTGGCTTTAAAACACCCCCGGGCAGCAGCAGGTGACAGTCGGTAAACTCCAGGATATTGTTTAAGGATTTGGGAAAGAGCTGGAGGGGCTGGAACGTGTCCAGAGGTGGGAACGGAGCTGGGGAAGGGTTTGGTGTGGTGGCAGGGGGAAATAGATGGTTTCATTCTGGGACAGAACAATGGGAAGCTCAGAGAAGAGAATTATAAACAATCCTTAATATCTGCAGCATGATCATGTTAATGTGTCTTAAGTGATGTTTACTGTAAGGGTGTTTACCAAATGGGTGTCTTGTTAATGAACCAATCCTGTGAAATGTATTAATTAAATCAGGTCCACCTGTAGTGAACTAAGATCTAAAAGAAGATGGCTGAATGAACTCCAGGATATTGTTTAAGGATTTGGGAAAGAGCTGGAGGGGCTGGAACGTGTCCAGAGGTGGGAACGGAGCTGGGGAAGGGTTTGGTGTGGTGGCAGAGGGAAATAGATGGTTTCATTCTGGGAAAGAACAATGGGAAGCTCAGAGAAGAGAATTATAAACAATCCTTAATACCTTAATATAATAGCTGGGCCAGGGCAGGCTCAGGGTGGGCACCAGCAGGAATTTCTGCATGGAAAGGGTTGGAAAGCTTTGGAATTGGCTGTCCAGGGATGTGGGTGAGTCCCCATCCCTGGAAATGTTCCAACATGGATGTGGCACTCGAGGACAGGGTTTAGTGGTGGTGCTGGTTTGGCCCGATGACCTCAAAGGTCTTTTCCAAGCTCAGCAATTCTGTGATTTATGACACAACTTGAGCCAAATCACACAAGAATTGGGCATCCAAAGGGCTTCATACCCACCAGAAGTGTGTCATAAAACCCCCTGAACTCCAAACAACCCAACCGAACTTTCAAACCCAACCTTTGTACTTCAAGACTTGATGCCAAGGGGAATCTTTGTTTTCCAGCTGTAAATAAAGAGCACAGGGCATTTCTGCTGGTGAGAAGGGGATGCTGGAGCGGTGTCTGAGTGAAAGCAGCACCACAGGATTTTGGGAGTGCCACAGAACAAAGAGCTCTACCAGCAGCACAGGTGAAGCTCTGCCTGTTGAATCATTACCTTAATTTTTTTTTAATGGCATGCAAAGACTGTGTCAGTGGCACTTTTCATTATCCACTTCAGCAGCCCAGAACTCCTCGGTAATTATGCCCATCCACTCTGCTTTGACAGCGCTAACGAAGAGAACAAGGGCTGCTGATAGTACAGGGCTCCTTGTGAAGGATTCCAGGCAGCAGGCCTGATGAGTTTGCACAGTTCCTGGCTGCAGGGAATGTGCATTTTCTCTGGGAAGGAGCAAATACCTCGGACTTGGGGAGCAGGTGTGACGCAACGACTTAAAAAGCCATGAAATACAACTCTGACAGTCCCTGCTTTTGTCAAGTAAGCAAACAAGTCCCCCTGTCTCCCTAAATTTCACTGAAAATGATAAAAATCTCCTTCAGTTCCCTTTCCCCTACCTCCTAAACTCCCTTTTCCCCATCTCCTTCTCTCACATTGTCCAATCTCCTTCCCTCACTTTTCCCTTGTTTCCTTCCCTCACCTTTCCCTCATTTCCTTCCCTCACCTTTCCTCATCTCCTCTCACTTTTCCCCATCTCCTTCCCTCACCTTTCCCTCATTTCCTTCCCTCACCTTTCCCCACCTCCTTCCCTCACCTTTGCCCCCACCCACCATTACAGAAAACATTTTACAAAACACAATTAAAAACACAACGAAACCTCAAGAGTAAATCCACAAACTCTCAGACGCGACGTTCCCCACTGTGATAAACTGAATTTCAGAAATGGAAACGATTCTTGGAGCCCTCATTTGTTTTGTTACAATCCAAGGCATTCCTCTAGGATTAACCCAGAATCTGAAGGAGCTTAAAGCCATTTTCTGTTGAATTTCTGCAGCGCAGCTTCAATGAGTTCATTGAACTTGGGGATCAGCACTGCAGCAGTAAAACAGCCAAAGTTAAGGCAAGACAAACTGAGGCATCAATCTGTCTCAGTTCTTGTGAAATGTCTGAAGATTAAGATCCTTGGCCAGATCAAACACCCCAGATTAGCACTAACGACATATTTAAGGCTTTTTCAACCTCCACTCACTGAGAGATCTCCTCATCGCTGCAGATAAAGCTGCCTCATTAGACACTTCTCCATACAAAGGCTTCTAATATTTCTATTTTTTCATCTGCCTCATACTTTTAAGCCAAAAAAGAGATGCCTTACTATAAAAATAAAGGAAGTTTTTCATCTATTCACTGGGACACCTGACAGGATTTTGCACATCCGACTTGGAGACCGTAAAGAATTTTGAAGAAGCAGCAGTTGGTTAAAAGTCAGCCTCTTGAAAAGGTTCTTTTTTTTTTAAGGGGCAAAATATCAAGTTCTAATTTTGATACTGAAAACGCTTTGCAAGACTCGGCTCCTAATCCATCCATCCCCAAAGAAATACAAACCTGTTTTATCCAAAGAACAGTTTTGGGGGGTTTATCTATGTTTTGCCATCAGCTCTAAAAATAATATTCGGGTCTCCAAGTGTTTTACACACATCAATAAATCCCAAAGGTCCTTAAGACTTTTGTGGTGGCAAAAGACAACATCAAGGCAAATATTTGGGCTCCAAATCCCTAATTTCATTACAGAATTGTGCTTTTTGGGGAGCAGACAACACAAGGCTTATATTTTTATATTTTTGATGCCTGTGGAAGTGGAACAGGTTCAGCCTGGGAACCATCTGTGCTCCTCCTTTTCCTGCCGGGAAGGGTGGTCGTGACAGCTCCATCTGGCCTGGAGACCACAAGAAAAGAATTAAAGTCGTGAATCTCTCTCGACATCTAAGGGCAGAGGGATGTTCAGCAGCTGAGGGGATGTTGGGCAGGGGCCAACCTAAAACACAGCTGGGGTGCAAATAGGGCTGGGAGTCAGCCCTCCTACGCCATAAATCGTGCAGAGCCCGGGATTCATGGAGCTCCCAAAGTTACTCCTCAAAGGTTGAGTAACTGTGAAAGATACTCCTGAAAGCTGGAAAGTAACTTTTAAAGTTACTTCTCAAAGATCCAGAGTAGCACCTAAAGTTACTCCTGAAAGGTTGAGAGTAACTCTCAAAGTTACTTCTCAAAGGTCGAGAGTAACTCAAAGTTACTTGTCAAAGGTCAAGAGTATCTCTCAAAGTTACTCCTGAAAGGTCAAGAGTAACTCTCAAAGTTACTCCTTGAAGGTTGAGAGTAACTCTCAAAGTTACTCTTGAAAGATCAAGAGTAACACTCAAAGTTACTGCTGAAAGGTTGAGAGTAACTTAAAAGTTACTTGTTGAAGGTCAGGAGTAACTCCCAAAGATACTCCTTGAAGGTTGAGAGTAACTCTCAAGTTACTCCTGAAAGGTCGAGAGAAACTCTCAAAGTTACTCCAGAAAGGTCCAGAGTAGCTCTCAAAATTACTCTTGAAAGGTTGAGAGAGTAACTTAAAAGTTACTCCTGAAAGCTGGAGAGTAACTTAAAAGTTACTTCTCAAAGGTCACGAGTAGCTCTCAAAGTTACTCCTCAAAGGCTGAGAGTAACTTAAAAGTCACTTGTTGAAGGTCAGGGGAAACTCCCAAAGATACTCCTTGAAAGTTGAGAGCAACTCTCAAGTTACTCATGAAAGGTCGAGAGTAACTCTCAAAGTTACTCCTTGAAGGTCCAGAGTAACTCTTAAAGTTACTCCTGAAAGGTTGAGAGTAACTTAAAAGTTACTTGTTGAAGGTTAGGAATGGGGAGGGAATCAAAATCAAGATGAACTCAGAGAATCAAAATCAAGATAAACTCAGGGAATCAAAATTAAGACAAACTCAGAGAATCAAAATCCCCGACGAATTCAGGGAATCAAAATCAAGACTAACTCAAAGAATCAAAATTAAGACCAAGTCAGAGAACCAAAATCAAGATGAACTCAGAGAATCAAAATCAGAACTAACTCAGAGGCTGAGCCCCCCTCTTGGTTCCCTTCTGTGCAGTCCCTTCCATCAGGTGAGAACATAATTTTAATTTAATCCTTGTCATTTCCCCACTTCAAACCACATCCCCTCCCCTCCTGAATCATCACCCAAGCATTTCCATCCCTCTCGTAGCTTTTATCCCATTAGGGGAATCATAAAGAAATAAATTGGAATCACAACACACCTACAGCTTGTTCTGAAAGAGACTTAGCACTTGACTCACCTACTTAGATGTCAATTTAATGCTCTTAGCTGGATTTAAATGGAGTCAAGACCCATCAGTTTCAGGCAGAATCTCAATCTGCTCCCCCCACACGTGTAAGGATTATGATGGGGAAAAAAAAAAATCAAATATTGCTACAACATTTTAAGGCAGAATCTCAATCTGCTCCCCCCACACGTGTAAGGATTATGATGGGGAAAAAAAAAATCAAATATTTTTGATTTTTTTACAACCTGGGAGAGCTCAACAATTCATTCCCTGCCTCATTCATCAGATTTGGGTGGTGCCCAAGCAAGGGATGAGTTTGTTGGGAGTCCCATCTGCTGGTGGATCCTTCAGGAAAGGGCAAGCTCCAGGGATTCCCAGGATTTCCCTGCCTGTCCCAAAGAAGTGTGAATTTCTCACAGAACAACAAAGATTTTGGCACTCCAGGCCATTATTTTCAAACTCATCTTTTTAAATACAAAATCTCGGAGCCTTGCACTCCAAGTTAGCCAAGGAAGGAAGGAAATGAGGAACATTTTCCTCGGGGGTTATTCAGGTTTTTCCTGGGAAGAACAGGGCAGGAATTTGTCAGGAGTGGCTGAAAAGCCTGGAACTGCTCTGAATTCCTTCTCCCCCAGCCAAAACCCTCATTTGTTGCCTTCATGTGACCTTTTAGGGGCAGATAATCCTCTCATTTTCGGGACTGAGCACAAAGGTTGCCCAGCCACTAATGGGATTTGGGAATTACTCCTGAGAGGGATGATTTCAGAGATGGTTCTTTTGATGGCAGCATGAGCATTAGGATAAACTCTGTATTTAACCACCATTACCAGTAACATCAGCTGCTCTGAATTACCTTGGCACCGAGGTTCAGCGATGCCTGAGAAAATGGGAGTCAGATTTTCCAAAGCAGCCAATAATTCTGTCCAGGTGCTTTTTAAAAAAATAACACCCAAAGCTCAAAGAGACTAATTTTCCAAGCATATGCAACCATTTCTCCAGTTCTGATGCAGAATTCCAACTTCCAATTCTGATGCAGAATTCCAATTTCCAATTCTGATGCAGAATTCCAATTTCCAATCCACTCATCCCATAACTGCCAGCTCAGGAAGTTGGGCTGGATGTTTAATTACATAAAAAAGCAAATTTGATATTTGCTACAAAGCAGAATCACCTCCTGCAACCCCTCTGCTCCAAATCAGTGAAATGTAAGAAAATTTGAGAGTATTTCTTTGCTTTTCTCTGTCCTGATTTCCTGTGGTGAGGTTTAGTGCCCCAAAACCAACTCAGCCCCAAAATCACTCAAAGTTTGTCCCACTCTTCTGTCACAGCCCCACAAGATTTTTCCTGTATTTTTTTCTCCCTTTTCCAGTTGTGGGAGCCCCTTTGGCCTCCAGCCCAGCTCACACCACAGGCTCAGGGATTTCCTAAGGACAAAACCCTGCCGCCCCATATCCTTGGAAATGCCTCAATTCCATAATTCAGTGTATTAAGAGCTGTGCCTGTCGTATCTCACTCATTTCCACAGACATAAGAAGTCACATTTAGAAGTCATTAAGCTGAAATGAAATCTTTGCTGGGCTTAATTAACTTAAATATTCATGAAACAGGATAGCAGGGGAGAGTGTTGTTCTTAATCAAAATAGACATCGCTGTTCCATAATGCAAATTCTGATTTTTTTATTTTTTTTTTTTCTTTTCTGTGGACAATGCCAGCTCCTACAACAGCAGCAGCAGGGTTTAATGGGCAGCACTGGAAATTGCAGCTGAAAAGGATTCACGTTGTCCTTTAGCTCCTGAGCTCAGGGGGAATTTGCTGATCCAAACATGTGCTCAACAACGGCGCGGTGCCTAATGCAGGAGCCACTTCCAGGGCCATTTGTCACCATTTGGTCGGGCTGAGTGCAGCACTCACCCCTGTCCAGCCTCAGGAAAAGCTTCCCAAAGGCAGCTCCTCATTTCTGTCCCAGGGCTGCGGCACTTCCACGGCTCCTGGGATGAACACAGAGCTCTGTTCTGGTCTGAGAGCCTTTAACCCAGTTCCTATGGATTGCTCCAAAATCCTGCACACAGAGCTCTGTTCTGATCTGAGAGCCCTCAACAAACCCAGTTCTCATGGATTGCTCCAAAACCCTTCTCACAGAGCTCTGTTCTGGTCTGAGGGCCTTTAACAAACCCAGTTCTTATAGATTGCTCCAAAATCCTGCACACAGAGCTCTGTTCTGGTCTGAGAGCCCTCAACAAACCCAGTTCTTATGGATTGCTCCAAAATCCTTCTCACAGAGCTCTGTTCTGGTCTGAGAGCCCTCAACAAACCCAGTTCTTATGGATTGCTCCAAAACCCTTCTCACAGAGCTCTGTTCTGGTCTGAGAGCCCTCAACAAACCCAGTTCTTGAGGATTGTTCCAGACTCCTGACCCAGAGCTCTGTTGTGATCTGAGGGCTTTTAACAAACCCAGTTCTTATGGATTGTTCCAAAATCCTTCTCACAGAGCTCTGTTCTGATCTGAGGGCCTTTAACAAAACCAGTTCTCATGGATTGCTCCAAAATCCTTCTCACAGAGCTCTGTTCTGGTCTGCAGAGCCTTTAACAAACCCAGCTCTCATTGGATCACTCCAGACTCTGTTTTGATCTGCAGATCCTTGAACAAACCCAGTTCTCAAGGACTGTCCCAAAATCCTTCTCACAGAGCTCTGTCCTGATCTGCAGAGCTTTCAGCAAACCCAGTTCTTGTGGATCACTCCAGACTTTTGATTTGCAGAGCCTTGAACAAATCCAGTTCTCATGGATTGCTCCAAACTCTGTTCCGATCTGCAGAGCTGTTAACAAACCCAGTTCTCATGGATTGCCCCAAAATCCTTCTCACAGAGCTCTGTCCTGATCTGCAGAATCTTTAGCAAACCCACTTCTCATGGATCTCCTGCTCCAGACTCTGTTCTGATTTGCAGAGCTTTTAACAAATCCAGTTTTTTTGTGGATTTCCTTCTCACAGAGCTCTGTTCTGATCTGCAGAGCCTTCAACAAACCCAGTTTTTGTGGATCACTCCAGAGTCTGCTCTGATCTTCAGAGGCTTTAGCAAACTCAGTTCTCATGGATTCCTCCAGACTCCTGCCACAGAGCTCTGTTTTGATCTGCTGAAGTTCAGTTTAATAAGAAAAAAAAATCTTTGCCTCGGAATTCCTGCAGCAAATCCACCCCAGGATGGAGAATTGCCCTCTCCTTCCCATGCCACAGCGGATGGGGTTTTTGGAAGCTCATTCCTCTCCACACAAACCTCTGGAGTGAGGGCAGTGCCCAAGAGTGAGAGATAAAAATCCATAAAATTCATCCCCCTCTGGCTGGAATTCCTCCCCACCCGAGGAGAAAAAAAATTACAGAAGATTTGTCAGGTTGAGAAGTGGAGCAGCAGATTGCCACGATAAGCAGAAAAAAAACTACTTCAAAAATAGGGAGGAAATACAGTTTCACATTTCTGTTAATGGCAGCTTTGGTTTCATTATCTGCCAGCCCCGTGCTCAGCTTTGGATGCAATTAAAATGAGAGGAATAAAATACTCCATGAAAGGAGCAGTGCTTGCTGGTAATGAAATGTTTATGGATCAATTTGTACCCCAGTAAAGAGTGAATGAATTTACTGCAGGAGGAGAGAAAACAAAGTGGAGATAAGCACTGAAAATCACTTGGACTCCAGACATGCACAAAATGTTATTATTTCCCCTTAGAAAAGATAATATTGATTGTTGAGAAGTGTTTGGACAATGCCAACAATGTGTTTTGCTGATAAAATACAATGACCCATTTAGGAGATGTCTGTACAGAAAACAGCACGGGCTGAAACAAAAATTCCACCTTTCAAATCTCCTTTGAGATAAATCCCCAGAAGAGAAAACCTTGCCGTGACCTCCTCTCCTGCACAGCTCTCCTCTCTCCAGGAAACTGGGCTGAAACAGGTGCCCCAACTTTTCCTTAAAATGTGACAAATTCCATCTGTTCTTACTTTTAACATGGGCAAAATCCTGTTTGCATATTTACAAAAAAAAAAAAAAAAAAAGCAAAAAAAAAAAAAAAATTCAATTAAGTTCCTAAGGGCAGGAACAGATTTATTCAGTGCCTGCAATAACAAAAGCCTCAGCTGGGATGAAAGGGAAAAACATCTCCACGATACCAAACATTTAAAGGAAGTTTTGATCTGATGCAGTTTAATGTGTGCACAGAGGGGGGGAAATTCTCAGAGAATTTTTGCTGCTTTTAACTAAGATGAAATGTTTTAAATCCTTGTGGGTTCAGCCACTATTAGGAGCGGCATCGGATCACAATCCCACAAAAGAATAACAAAAGGTTTGGGGGAAGCAGCGGGATGGGCTCACTGTTATTTTTTGACAGAAGAAATGAGGATTTCTTTCTCTAATGTGAGGGGAAAGAAGGGATTCATGCAAATCGCCAGGAGAGGCTCGGCTTTGTCTTAAATTTGGGATGATCCAAACGCTGCTCCCAGGTGGGAAAGGAGAAATGTGAAAAGCTGGGGGAAATGGGGAAGGGGGAGAGGGAGGAAGGGAAAGGGAGAGAAAGGGAAAAAAAGGGAAGAGAAATGGAGAGAAATTGAGAGAAAGGGAGAGGAAGGGAGAAAAGGAAAAAAAAGGGAGAGAAAGGAAAAGAAATGGAGAGAAATTAAGAGAAAGGTAAAGAAAGGGAGAGAAAGGTAAGGAAAGGGAGAGGAAGGGAGAGAAAGGAAGAAAAAGGGAAAGAAAGGGGGAGAAAGGTAAAGAAAGGAAGAGAAAGGTGAAGAAAGGTAAAGAAAAGGAGATAAAGGAAGAGGAAGGGAGAAAAATGGAGAGGAAGGGAAAGAAAGGTAAAGAAAGGGAGAGAAAGGTGAAAACAGGGAGAGAAAGGCAAAGAAAGGGAGAGAAAGGAAGAGAAAGGGAGAGAAGTGGAGAGAAATGGAGAAAAAGGTAAGGAAGGGCAGAGAAAGGTAAATAAAGGGAGAGAAAGGGAGAAAAAGGAAGAGAAATTGAGAGAAAGGGAGAAAAAGGGAGAGAAAGAAAGAAAGGGAGAGAAAGATAAAGAAAGGGAGAGAAAGGGAGAGAAAGGGAGAGAAATGGAGAGAAAAGTAAGGAAAGAGCGGCAGGGAGAGAAAGGAAGAAAAATGGAGAGGAAAGAAGAAAAAGGGAGAGAAAAGGGAAAGAAAGGAAGAGAAAGGGAAAGAAAGGAAGAGAAAGAGAGAGAAATAAATCATGGTTTGAAGTGCCAGAGGGCTGGAGCAGCCTCATGCCTGGCCACAACCAGGGGTGGTGGACAACAAGCACCAGACCCTGAGGAGACCTCAGACAGCTCCAGGAGCTCCTGGCAATTGTTGGGATCCTCCCAGCCCAGCAGCTTTTGCAGGAATCCCTCTGTCCCACCTGTCTGCTGAGAAAAACCTTCTCATCCCTCACGTTTCATCCAAATCAGTGCAATTTTCCGCCCTGGATTTGGATTGATGGTGAAGGCTCCACCAAGGTGCCCCAAATCCCACCTTTCCACCTGGGAATGGGGAAGGGAAAAGGTCTGGCACTTTTGGGTGACCTGCAGGACACCAAATCCACTCATTAAAATCTGCTGCTGCCTCTGCAGGGTTCAACTGGGTTCAGTTTTTATCATCAGGGACGGCGAGGTCGCGGCTCAGAGAAAGAAAATTGCTCGCCTCCATTTTGAGCAGAAATTGTGCTCAGAGATAAAATCACTTTGGAAAATCAACACCTGACCCGCCACCAGCACTGGGCACTGACCAGCACCTCTGGGAGAGCCAAATAAATCCAAATTCCTCCGCCTCCAACCTGCTCTTCCCCTGCAGCACAGCGAAGGCGAAAAGTCATGACTCAAAGTCCCCGGTGGAGAAGCCAAGTTCCCCGAGAATCCTGACAGCCAAGGGATGAGCACAGCATGAAAAATGCAAAGCAAGACTCATCTTTGCCTCAGGACTGGAGGAGAGGCTGAATCCCAGCCCACACAGCCCAAAGAAGGTTTTTTGAAGGGGATCCAACGCTCCAGGAGTTGGGGAAGTAACGTGGATCCACGCTCTGGATAGGCCGAAGCATCAAAATGGGGCATCGAGCAGAAACAGCCCCTCAATTAAATTAAACCCCCAAAAAGTTCATTTAACTTCCCAGTGAACTCTCCTGAAGACCCCAGCAGCCAAAGGGCGGTGGGAGCTAAACTAAAAATGCTGAAATGAAACTAAAAAAAAAAAAAATAAACAAAATAAACTAAAAAATACTGGAACTAAACTAAAAAACCAAACGAAATAAACTAAATAAACTTAAACTAAAATAAAACTAAACTAAAAGAAACTAAAACTAAATAAATAAACCAAAATTAAAAAACTAATAAAACTAAATAAAACTAAACTAAACTAATAAATAAACGAAATAAACTAAAAAATACTGAACTAAAATACGGAACTTCCAAAGACTTAGGGGAGCAAATTGGTCATGAAAAGAAGACATAGAGGGATTAAATTGTAGGTGAAAAACAAAAAAGCCTAAAAAGTGTTCTGGGATTTCTTCTTTTATACCTTTCTCCTCACAAAGCAAACTAGAAAAATTACAGAGAGTAGGAAAATCAGACTGGATGCTCTGGAAAAATATAAGAAAGTTTGTGCCACGCTCGAGCACCTGCAGTGCTTTAATTAAACCCATTTTTCAAAAAATTCTCCGTTTCTACCCTCAAAACTGGGATCCTTTTTCAAGGAAGATCTTTTTGGGAAGCTGAGCTGAGCTTCCCAAGAATCCCTTGGGATTGGACCTGCTCAGGCTGAATCAGTTCCCAACTTATTTTAAACTGGGGTATAAGTGAGGTATAAAAATGTTTCATAATTCATGAAATTCACAACCTTTTGCTATTTTGGAGGGGATTTGATCATCAACGATTGAGAAATCATTCTTTTTAGTCCAGAAAAAAATGATGGAATGATTTTAAGGAATAACATACCACAAGTGAGAGCGTTCAGCCAATTCCTCCCTCCAGTTTGCACCAGTCTGAAATACAATATTTCATAAACCTTCAATATCTTATGGTATTCCAGTGATGGAGGACAAACAGCATTCCCACAGAACTGGCTCCATGGATTAAAGCAAAACCTTTTTATTTTTGCCGCTGTCGATTTCTCCATTTTCAATTATTTCTGATATTTTTGCTGTTGCCTGCAGGGTAACAAGTTTGATTTTGTGAAGGGCAGCGGTGCCTCCAAAGAATTTATCAGCCTGTTTGTTCTCTGCCCAATTGATTTGACCTTTGCTGTCTCACCTGCTCCTGGAAATTTTCAGGGAAGCGCAGGAGTCACCACGCCAGGGAAGAGCTCTTAAACCAGGTTTTCACGAGTGCTAAACATCTTCATATCCCGGTGATTATGGAGGAAAAATTGGGAGGACCCAAGAGCTTCCAAACCACCCAGCTCAGGTCATGCAGCAATTCCCAGATCCATCAGCAAAATTTCACGGGAAGAGCAGTGAGAGGGGAAAAAAAGGCAACACAGAAATAGGCAGCAAAGGCATCTGCTGAGGAAAAACACGGCTCCAAATCTCAACAAACTCTAAAATTCTTGCTTTGCTATTCATAGCTCCTTCCATCAACTTGTCAGAGGAGATTTCTGACTCTCAGCACCAAAGGTTTCCATCCGGCAGCAGTGGGATTTGCAATTGGATGTAAATCAAGCTGTTTCCCCCTCTTTTATATTTGTGTTTCCAGCCCGGTGTTGTTTCACGGAGCGGGAGCAGCTGCCAAAAGTGCTTGGACTGGCTGCCCCTTGCATGGCAACCGTGGTGGGAGCTGGTTTTGGCCACGGTGGAGGCAGAAAATGACATTTGTGCATTTTGGGGGGGGTTTTGTTTCCTCTTTAAATAGTTTCTGTTTAGTGACAGGCTGGACCTGGGATCCCAGCCCTGCTCTCAGCCTCTCCAGGATCAATTCCAAGGCTCATTCCCTGAAATTGTTCCCTCCTTGCAATGCCCACACCTGGGATGAATCCTGGAATAAATCCTGGAATAAACCCTGGGATAAATCCTGGAATAAATCCTGGAACAAACCCTCCATCTCTTACGTTTCCAGCAGAAATCCCTGCCCAGAGCACACAGTGCTCCAGGAACATTCCCATGTTCCCAGAATGAAGTTGTGGTGATTCCCAACGTTTCCCGGGATGGGCAAACACCCAGCTCAGTCTGCTCCAGCTGCAGCTGATGAGAGGAAAATCCTTTAGGACTTTGAGGATCCTTTAGGATTTATAGGATTCTTTAGGACCCTTTTTTAGGTTCCTTTAGGAATGATGAACCCCTTCCCATTAAGTCACCCAGTTATTCCCACAACATCCAGCGCAATTCTGGAATTCACAATCCCACGCCAATCCTTCTTCTCTGTTATTTTAACCCAAACCAGAACACTGAAGGCCACCCAGTCCCCATCAAACCCAACAACCCCCAAAATCACCTTCCCAACCCGTTCATTTTCCATCCCACGGAACCTCTGACAGGTCAATCCCAAACTTCCACACGCTGCACATGTGAAATGTGGGATTAAGATGAAGGAAATGGCTCCTTTCCCACCAGCCAAACCCTAAAATTAACTTGTTTTGAACAGACTGCAGCAGAAACAGAACCCTCCCAAGGATGTTCAAACCTCCCAAGGTGCTTTTATCCCAGCAAGGAATGTTTCATCCACCTGACTCCACTGGCAGAGATCTGAGGCCACCTGTTGGAAAATTCCCTTGGTTGCATGAGAGATGTGCAGTTAAATCAGTGCTCGGAGAAATGGAGAAATAATGGAGAAATGGAGAAAAGGAGAAATGGAGAAAAGGAGAAATGGAGAAATGGAGGAATGGAGGAATGGAGAAATGGAGAAAGGAAGGAAAGGAGAAATGGAGGAATGGAGAAAAGGAGAATTGGAGGAATGGAGAAATAGAGAAATGGAGAAATAATGGAGCAATGGAGAAATAATGGAACAATGGAGAAATGGAGAAATAATGGAGAAATGGAGAAATAATGGAGAAATGGAGAAATGGAGGAATGGAGAAATAATGGAGCAATGGAGAAATAATGGAACAATGGAGAAAAGGAGAAAAGGAGAAATGGAGAAATAATGGAGAAATGGAGAAATAATGGAGAAATGAAGAAATGGAGAAATGGAGTAAAGGAGAAATAATGGAGGAATGGAGAAATGGAGAAATAAAGAAATGGAGAAAAGGAGAAATCGAGAAATGGAGAAATAATGGAGAAAACGAGAAATGGAAGAAAGGAAAAATGGAGAAATGAAGAAATGGAGAAAGGGAGGAAAGGAGAAATGGAGAAAAGAAGAAATGGAGGAATGGAGGAATGGAGAAATAGAGAAATGGAGAAACAATGGCAAAAGGGAGAAATGGATAAATAGAGAAAAGGAGAAATGGAGAAATGGAGACAATTCCAACAATCCTGGAGCTTTCCTCTCCCTGCTCACAGGAGATTGGGGACAGAGAGGGCAAGAAATCCTCCTGAGGAAATTCCTTAATTTTTAATGTAAACCTGGTGCAGAAGAGTTTAAAACCAGTGCAGCACTTCCATTTCTAATTAGGAGGCATTAGAGTGATGATGGGAGGAACCATTCCAACCATCCCGTATTTCCAGAACCTCCTTGGCAGCTTCAAAACCTTTCCTATGGTGTGGGGCAACAAGGGCAGCACCGAAGGACACCACAAGGAAAATCTAAACCCCACAGTTTTGCTGTTTCCTGGAATTCCAAAATTCCAGGAAATTTCAAAATTCCTGGATTTGAAGGGACCTTGAAGCTCATCTCATTCCACCCCATTCCATGGGCAGGGACACTTCCACCTTTGTCCTTGTCCTCCAAGAACGCGGAACCTTCTGTTATCATGGATAGCATTAAATATAAAAATAAGGAATATAAATGAAATATTAAAATAAGGAATTTGGTTCCTTCAGAAGCTGATGGATGTACGAGGGAGTGACACCAGGAACTCTGGATTTTGGGAGCTCAGTCTCCCCAGGAATAAATCTCCACCTCAGCTCCTGTTTTTCTGAATTTGGGTGATGGCTGTGCTCTTGCTCTGATCCTCCCACCCTGTCAAGGCTGGGGGAGCTCCAGGATGAAGGTTGAGGGAGGAATGTCATTTGGAAATGTTTCTGTCACTGTTTCTTCTCTAAAAAAATAAAATTAAAAAAAAAAAAACCAGGAAAAAAAGGCAAATAACAAAAAAACCCAACCCACACAGCCTCTTCTCCTCCTCCCAACTCATTGGAAGGAGATATCAAAAATAGGAAAGTTTTGGTGAAGAGGTGCCATCAGTCACCTCCAGTCCCCAGATGGGAACATTTCAGTTCCAAGACACTTCAGCCTCTCACCCAGGCAGAGCTGAACTCTGAGTTAACAAACATGCCGAGTTTCCTTCAGATCAGGTGGAAAAAACCCCAATTAAATTATTTCCTTTTCCCCTTCTCCTTGCCTGGAAAACATGGAGCAGTATCTAAATGTGGATCTGACTCAGGCTGAGCAAAAATTCTATTTTTCTCCTATTTTTTGTTCCATTTCTCTCCTATTTTTTCTCCTATTTTTTTTCCCCCCATTTTTTCTCCTATTTTCCCTCAACCTTTCCCTGCCTCTTGCAGCAAAGTGGGATGGTGGCTGAGCTGGGCCAGGCTGAAGGTGCAGAGACCCCAAGGTCACCCCTCGGTCTGGGTGGATGTTTTAGGGAAAAACATGTGGGAAACACAACCATGGACTCCTTCTTTCCAATTTCCATAGAAACAGCGACGTGTAGCTTTTCCAAACCAGAAGATCTCACACTATCAGCTGTGTTTATTGTCCCTCGAGGCTGTTCTTTTGGAAGTGCATCTTATTTTCTCGCCGAAATAACTTCAATTTTTGCCCTCTCCAACGCCCTGTGGCAACGAGCTCCGCCGCTGGATAACACAGGGAAAAATAACCCCAAAACTTCCTTTTTTTATTTTTTAATTTTTTTTTAAATTTATCTAACCTGATGATGAGCTTTAAAAGACCACTGCACCAGGCCCTGCAGGTTTGATAGAGGAATAAGTGCCAAATCATCATTCCTACCTGTGGGGCTGAATTTGAGTCAGTTCAGACTCAATTTCCATAAAACTGCACCGGTGTTGTTTTTCCTTAAGTGCCACTTCCAGAAGGAAGAAAGAGCTGATAATGGATCAATTTGTGCTGTGGTATCAACGTAAATCCACAGCAATCCCATCACCTTGCTAAACCATAAATTTAACCAGGCATTAGTTGGAATAAATTTGGGGTTTTGCAGCTCACTGGGTTCTGCCTTCCAAACCCTCTCCGTGTCTTCCAGGAGCATCTCCTGTTTTATAACCAGATTATTTATCTGCAGATGCACGTGATGGGTTTCACCATGGAATTATGGGCTGAAAGTTTTATTTCTGAAAGTTTACAGTGTAAAGGAAAAGGCAGCAAAAGCCTAAACAAACTGAAATTTGCCTTTTAAGCACCCCCATCCAGGCAAAACCACCACCAAAAAGAGAGGACTTTTAAACTGAATAATGTTTATTACAATATTTATAAACAGTATTTATAAACAATCTGAATAATGCCACTGTTTTTCATTGTTTTACCTTCCTGGTTCCTAACCTGGTATTTCCTAAAGATACCCAAGGAGAAAACTCTTTTAGATTTCTGTTCCCACTCTTCCAGGTAAGAATTCCATGGGGTTTTGACCATGTTAAATTCCCAGGCAAGATTTTATGATTCAGGTTCTCCCCATGGCCATTCCTCTGCCATCTCCCAAAGGACACAACATCAATAAAAATGATGATAAAAATGGGATAAAAATGAATCCAGAGTTAACAAACACACCGAGTTTCCTTCAAATAACGTGAAAAAAAAAAAAATTAAATTATTTCCTTTTCCCCTTCTCCTTGCCTGAAAAACATGGAGCATTATCTAAATGTGGATCTGGCTCAGGCAGAGCAAAATTTCTATTTTTCTCCTATTAAACTGATTTCTATTTTTCTCTGATTAAACTGAGGCCCCCCCATAAGATATTCCAGGTGTGAATCCATGCTCTGTAAATCCAGGAGAAATTCAAAGCACCCATGGGGACAACCAGAATTCTGAATTCTCATTTCAGAACCCACCGGGCGTTTTTATATCCCAAAGACATCACTGGGGAGGGCTGCTGGCTCTGAGGCTGGAAAAGTCATTTTAGTGTCAATTCTGCCACGAAGTACGGCTCCTCCTGTTAGCAGGGGGGTCAGGAGAAGTGTTTTCATAAAATATTCCTTTCTGCTGACGCCATCCTTGGTCAAGTGCTGGGGCTGATCTCAGCGTTCCCTCCTTGGGTCGGTGGCTGGGACGTGACAAGCTCATAAAAAATTCTAAAGGTCAGGCCTGAGCTCCAAGGAACCCATGAGCGAGGAGCTCAGGGCTGAGCTAAATCACAAGTGGCTGCACAAACATTAAATATGAAATGAACGCTGAGCAGCTGTGTCTGCACGGAGACGAGCCACGCCAAGGTGACCCATTCCAGGAGATGAACACTTCCCACCTCCCTCCTCTTCTCCCTCTTCTCCCTCCTTTTCTCCCTCCTCAAGGCATCACTGTGGCCTCTGGGTGCTGCTGCCATCAACAGCTGGAGGCAATTCCGAGATAATTAAGAAAAAATTAATTTTTGGAATTGCCAAAAAATATTTAAGGCTTAGATTAACACCGCTGTCCTGTAACTGACTTGAATTCATCCCGGGGATGCTGCTGATCTTGTTTTGGATCTGAAATCCCACCCTGATTCAGAGTTACACACTCAGCTTTAAGTGACTTCTGCCTCGTGTGGAGTCGGAGATGATTTGTCCAAGTGTTTCCACAAGTGCCTCAGATCCCACATCCATCCTCTGTGGTATCAAAGGGCTCCGAGCTCCCTGCGAGCTTCAGATGAAGACAAAAAAGAAGCCCCACAAAGCCACAACAGCCTCCCCAACCTTTGCTCTGCCACCGCCCCGTCCTTATTCACTGGCCCCAAGGGTCTCATCCCACCCGTGGTCCGTGAGAAGGATCTGAGAGCAGGGTCAGCCTCGTTACTGCATCCTCCACGAGCATCTCCTGCCCTCCAAGGTCAGCCAGGTTCTCCTTGTTGTGGCTCTCCACAGTTTATTGGGATGAGGCTGAGGAGGAGCACAAAAGCCACACAAAAAAACCGACCCAAGGGCGTGTTGTCCTCTCTCCTCTGAAGTGACAACCCTCAGAACCTCAACTTTCAGGTTCTCTCTGTAGTGGCCTCTTCAAGGCCCCTTTTTGGGCCTTTTTCATCCAAGTCAGACAGTCACAGCTCCTCGTGTGGGTGGCTTTGAAGGCTCTGCTGAAGCAGGAGGAAAAGCTCCCCTTCTTCTGGCCCTGTTTCATTTATTGTGCCTGGGAACAGCAGCACAGCACCCAGTTTTGTCAGGCAGGTCAGGAGGTTAAGGAGAAGGTCCAAGGAAAAAACTTAACCTCCCCAAGATAGAAATTAGTGCTCACAAAGATGAGTGGGGGAAAAGGAATATTGGAGGATAAAAGTGGCCACTTGTATTCCAAGGGCTGCTTTTAGTACAAGACTCACTGCAACTGAATTAGGAGTCCGTGACCTGAAGAAAAGGCAAGAGTTTGTCTTTAAATATTGAAAGTGGGGACTAAAATCAGCACAACCTGTAAACATGATCTCCAACACAACAGAAAAAAAGCATACTTCTTTTTGTACAAGGCACACTGCAACTGAATTAGGATTCCACAACCTGAAGAAAAGGCAAGAATTTGCAATTTAAATAGTGAAAGTGGGGACTAAAATCAGCACAACCCATAAACATGACCTCCAACAAAACAGAAAACAGCAGATCTTGGGGAGGAAACCAAAGATGCTGGGTTGGGATGTAGCAAAAATCAACCTGAGTACCCAGAGTGACTCAAACGACTTCTGTGGGCTTAAGTCTGACTGAGCATTATCCCCATCTCCAAAATAAACTTATTCCTTCATTCCCCTAACCTTATATCCTTATCCCCTTTTCTATGGTGTGGGCAACAAGGGCAGCACCGAAGGACACCACAAGGAAAATCTAAACCCCACAGTTTGGCTGTTTCCTGGAATTCCAAAATTCCAGGAAATTTCAAAATTCCTGGATTTGAAGGGACCTTGAAGCTCATCTCATTCCACCCCATTCCATGGGCAGGGACACTTCCACCTTTGTCCTTGTCCTCCAAGAACGTGGCTGCACTGTTATCAGAGCATTAAATATAAAAATACAGAATATAAATGAAATATAAAAATAAGGAATTTGGTTCCTTCAGAAGCTGATGGACATACGAGGGAGTAACACCAGGAACTCTGGATTTTGGGAGATCATTCTCCCCAGGAATAAATCTCCACCTCAGCTCCTGTTTTTCTGAAGTTTGTGTTCATATCCTCTGGTCCTCCTACCCTGTCAAGGCTGGGGGAGCTCCAGGATGAAGGTTGAGGGAGGAATGTCATTTGGAAATGTTTTTGTGGCTGTTTCTTCTCCAAAAAATCACAGCAAAAAAAGGCAAATAACAAAAAAAAAAAAAAAAACAAACCCCAAAAAAACCCCATGTAGCAAAAAGCATCCCGAGTGCCCAGAGTGACTCACAACTACTTCTGTGGGCTTCATTCTGACTGAGCATTAATCCCATCTCTAAAACAAAGTTATTAATTCACGCCCCTATCCTTATCCCTGCAAATGATTCATCCAGGCACCTAAAAATCAAGATTTTAGGCCTCGTTTCCCTCAGTCCCTGCTCTCCACCTGGTGCTTCCTTTCAGGCCGCGCCAGCGCCCGAGGCCTCGCTGCTCGGAAAAGGTCAGGCAGGATTTACAGAGCCTGAACACAGCCCTGGAGGCGCAGCCCTCCCCAAACCTCGGAGAAGCTCCAGCTGCAGCACAAACCAGCAGCAGCAGCGCTGGAAATCAGGTCAGACTTGTAGAGCCTGAGAGTTGTGAGCAGGTTGCAGAGTGAGAGAGGGAGAGAGGAGCTCTGCTGAAGGGCTCGCACATCAAGATGAATTAATTTCCTCCAGCTTTGCCATGTTGGGACTGGTGTTACGGCCCTGGGAGCAATCCCTTCTTTTCAGGGTTCTGGGGGAAGGCAGGAGGTCATTTTTTGTCGCTTTTCCTCCTTTTCATGTGGCAGCAGCTCTGTGGAATGTTAATGCTGGCAGACACTCGGTTCCTGGGAATTTCAGTGAGGCGCTGGGTGAGGAGGATCAAGCGCTGCTGCTCTGCAAGTGACAAGGAGCCCAGGTTGACACGCAGGGATTACAACCCCAGGCACTGATTCCTGGCGTGGAAATCGGCCCTGAGATCAGATGTGTGACAGAGACAGCTCAGAAAATGTGAGATACCAGAGCAGGAGGGGAAGTGTGGCGGTGTTCACAGGGGTTCTTGGATTGGGGAAGAGACGAGGATCTGACTCCGTGTTTCTGAAGGCTTGATTTATTATTTTATGATATATATTACATTAAAACTACACTAAAAGAATAGAAGAAAAGTTTTCACAGAAGGCTGGATAAGAATAGAAAAAGAAAGAATTATAACAAAGGTTTGTGACTCGGACTCTCTGTCTGAGCCAGCTGACTGTGATTGGCCATTAATTAGAAACAACCCCATGAGACCAATCACAGATGCACCTGTTGCATTTCACAGCAGCAGATAATCAATGTTCACATTTTGTTCCTGAGGCCTCCCAGCTTCTCAGGAGGAAAAATCCTAAGGAAAGGATTTTCCATAAAAGATGTCTGCGGCAGGGAAGAAAGAGGCGGCAGGGGAGATAAAAATTCAGTGCCACAGCACAAACACAGATTTCTCCACGAGGATCCTACTTAACTTTTGTCTTGGCCAGAGTGAGGGTTGTGTTCTCTGTATGGCCAGCCGCGCTGAAAACGAGGAGGCAGGAGAAGAATTCATTCATAACCAGGAGACCACTCGCCCCATCTGCTGCTGCCTCTGCTGCCCAGGCTCTGGCAGAAGCTGAGCACAGGAGGGGAGATGAAATCCTGCTCTCTCCCAGCCCTGTCCAAGAGTGAAACCATCTGCAGCAGCAGCAGCAGCAGCAATCACAGCTTGCCTTTAACTTCTTGTGTGCCAAGGGCTCCGTTTATTCAGGCGTCGCTGCCACATCAGCCTGAAGGAGCCCAAAAGGGTTTGGGGAAGGGGTGGAAGAGCATGAGAGGGGATTAAAATGTCCATATTTTAACAGATCTTTCATTATCTGCACCCTCTGAGGTGCAGTGAAGCTGTGAGGGTTGCAGGGATTGAGGATTAACCTGGCTGCTGATAGGAATCAGCCAGGTGCAACATTTCCAACTGCAGCAGCCCCAAAATTGCTGTAAAAACACGGGAGAGCCACAGCAGCCACAGAGGCAGCTGAGGAGGTGACATGGGGCTGTCAGAATTCAGCTTACAGCAGGTCAAAGAGTCACAGAACTCAATTTATTTGAGTCTAACTACAGCCACGGACGTGATGCTTGCCCATATTTACACAAGAGAATGTTGCACAGGAGAGCTCAAGGCTCAAATAATCAAAACTGGCTGAATTACCCTTGGATCTGACAAAATGTGAGTGTTTAATAAACTCAGAGATGGTTTTGGAAGGTGTTACTCTGCATCCACAATGCAGGTACGCAAAATTCCACTTGGCCAAAGGATCTTTCCTGAAAATTCCAGCCTTTAAATCAAACTAAACTAAGGCTGGTTCCCAAACTACAAATCCCATGTTCCACACAATGGATAGGGATGAGTTTTAGGGGGATTTTAAAGGCATCTAAAAATTGATTCTGAACTCTGCAGCAATTCCCAAGTTTTTTCTTGGAGGGGTTGAAGTTTGGTGCTTTGCTTTCAGACACACTTGTAGAAAGCTTGAAGATTATGAGGAGAAGGGGAATTTAAAATCCAGCTGTGCCCAGCTCAAACACACAGCCCAGTGACTGCAGGTGCAGAAAATACACAGAGAGGAGGAGCAGGGCTTGTGTGGGCTCTGTGTGTTTAAATCTGGTGGGAAAAGCAAGAGTAAGATATATAATATATAATATATAATATATAATATATAATATATAATATATAATATATAATATATAATATATAATATATAATATATAATATATAATATATAATGTATAATGTATAATATATAATGTATAATGTATAATATATATATTATATTATATTATATTATATTATATTATATTATATTATATTATATTATATTATATTATGAAATGCTATACTAAGAGACAACTTCACTGGGATGGGAATGGTGGGAGGAGCTCCTGCAGCAAGAGAAGGAGTTTTTCCCTCAAATTTTAAAAATAATAATAATAATAATAATTGTTATTATTACTATCACTATTATTACTATTATTACTATTTAAAAAATCAGGAGGTCTTACCTCAAAACACTCCAATTAAAATTTCCCTCCAGGCCTTTTGAGTGCAGAAGTTCTGGGGAAAGAAGGGACTAAAATACAGTCTGGTTAAAGTGACACAGATTGCAGTAATTTGATTTTTGGGGGTGAAGAGGTTGGAGGAAACAACTGTAAAATATTTTATTTGGACATGTGCAATTGAGATATCCCAGCGTTTTTCCTTTAAGTTCTTTTTAACTGCATTAGAAGAAATCAAATATGACAAAACTACAGAAATATGGTTTTGCTTTTTATTTCATGAGGAAAAATAGCAAATAAAGCAAATATTTTGCTTTTAATTTTATGAGGAAAAAAACAGCAAATAAAGCAAATATTTTGCTTCTTTTTAATGAGAAAAATAACAATTTTCCTTGTTTGCTCCCAAAATGTGTTTCTGAGAGGCAAGCCCTGTGCACCAGCGGGTTTTGTGTTGGGAAAAGGAAAACACCTCCCTGGGTGTGTGAGGATGTGCACAGGAGACAGAAAAACTCCCTCTAAAAGCCCTGGGAAAGACTCAGGGAACATCTCAAGGCATCCGAGGCCAAACACCTCCAGCTCCCAGCAAAATTTATCACAAGTGAGAACGCGGCAAGAGCCAAAATTTGCTTTGCAAGGCGGCAATTTATAGCCGGGCTGGGGCCCGGGCGCCGAGTTTCGCACATTCCCCGTGCCCCAGGCGCTCCTTCCCCTTCCCCACCTGAGGATTCCTGTCTGCCACCTCCCACCCACACGGAAAAAAACAAAATTTCCCTGCTGCAAATCCCTCCCAGGCTGTTGTGTAAGCGGAGCTGAAGCACAGAAATTGCTGAGCTCCCTCAGTGGAGGAATGACAGGGTGGGATGGCTGGGATGTCTCTGGTTGCTGTGGTTGAGATGATCTCCAAGGCATTAAAAAAACCTCTTTTTTCCTAGCCCTTAGACCAAAGAAGAAGTCAAGTCAATTTTATATCTTGAAATAAACTTATAAAATTTTTTATATTTAAAAAAGTAAACCTTCAAATAACCTGCTTTTCAAGGTTTATTTTTTAAAATATATTTTTATGATATGTTTATTTAAAATATTATTATTTATAATATATAATTATATTTATAATTTTATCTATAATTATATATTAGTTATTAAAATATTTAATACCTTTATTAAAAATAAAATGTTTATTTTCTCTTATCTATTACATTTTTTCCCTGACGTGCTGAGATCTGTCCAGCAGGTCGGGTTGTGGCCCAGCCCCTGCCCTTGGGGTGGTGTTGGCTTTTTATACTAAGAACTAGGTTTAAGTTTATTCACAATACGACTAAATTTATTTTATTTAAATTTATTTTATTTAAATTTATTTACAATACTACTAAATTTATTTACAATAATTTTCCAATACCTATCACCTGTGCTAGACAGTCTGTCTCTAAACCAATCCAAAAGTGTCACCATAACAGCAGAAGATGGAGGACAAGAAGAAGGAGAAGAAGGACAGGACACACCACATTCCTCCATCTTGCCTCTTGAACCCCCATTCTAAAACCCCAAAATTCTACTTTTTCACCCTGTGATAAATTCACTCTCATTCTACTCAAACTCTTGTGGTTTGTAAATCTCCACACAAAGTTGGGAATTGTTTCCATGGGTTAAAATCAAAGGCACAGGTGGTTTTGGTGTTTTTGATTCCATGCCAAGGTCTCTGAGCTCCCTCCAGGGTCTGGAATCACCCAGGGCAGCCAGAGGAATGTTCTGGGTCCCGACAGGGACAACTGGAGATGAGAGTTTTGAATCCAGGTTGTGGAATTTGGGGTTTATTGCAAAGGGCCTGGGTGGGTGCAGGGCCCTGCTGGGAGCTGCCAGGCACAGCTCAGAGCAGGCCCAAAAGAATTAAGAGAGTGGTAAAGAGAGAGAAGGCAAGAGAGTGGTAAAGAGGATGAGAGTGAGGTTCCCATTACAATACAATAAATCTTCTTCTGGTTGTGGAATTTGGGGTTTATTGCAAAGGGCCAAGTGCAGGGGCCTTGTTTGGAGCTGCAGCCACAGCTCAGAGCAGGCCCAAAAGAAGTAAAGAGTAAATGTCAGAATCCAGGACAATATTCTAATTCTCACTAACCAATCTAGTACAAGATACAAATCCTGTAGCATTTACATACAGCCTATAAGAATCATTACATTACCATCCTGTGTTACATTTTAAACCCTACAAACTCCTCTTTGGGCCCTTCTGCCAAGCTGTAGGGTCTGCTCTGAGCCTTGGAGCTGTCTGCAAGCAGAGGGTGTTGTTCCATCCAAAGGGGATCACCTTCAGCCAGCCACACCATTGTTTTCCAGTTGTTCAGTAACTGAGGGATCTCAAAGCTTGCTTTCATTTCAATCTCGCTTATAGTTTCCATATTCTCCAAATCTTTTGCCAGGCAATCATATTTATATATCATATTTATCTTTCCTGTTTCATTTTCCCCAACCCTGCAGTCCTGGAGCCTCCATCCCAAATCCTGGGATATTCCCAGAGCAGCCCTGCCAGGCTGGCTCTGCAGACACACACCCACTGCTGCACAGAGCCCTCCAAGCTGCTCTAATCCAATTTATGCCCACTCTGTGTTTGCCACCAGCTCTGCAAACCCACAGCACCTCCTCCCTGCTCCCACACACATCTGGTCACCAGCACTTCCCTTCCCAAACAAATTCCAGCCAGCAAAGCCAACTTTCCCAGCTTTTGGGGTTTATTTATTGATTTTCCTGCCATCTCTGTGCTCCAGCAGCCTCATATCCCAAAAACTGTGGCACTTCCACTGTGGGATTTGCCCTGTCAGGGGTAGGAAGTGCTCCTGAGGGCTCAGCAGGGCTCAGCCCCTGTGTTTGGCACTGGATTCCCACCCCAAACCTGTGGCAGCTTCAATGAACCCCCACTCCAGCTCCAAAGGGAATCCCAGGCCCTTGCAGGATACACACACCAAGGGGATTTAAGGAGTTACCAGCCGAAAGCAGAACTGGGAAAGCAGCAGCTCACACTGAGTGTGGAATTCAGAGTTACACACTAAAGAACTGCAGGATTACAAATAAATGGAAAATAGAAAAGCTGAAATCCTAAGGAATCACTGGCCCCAATATTCCTAAATCCCCTCCACGATGCAGCTCCAATGTCTTTGGCAGGATCAGCCCCTGGAGGGAAACAAATGTTTGGTCCAACCCCATAAATGTTTGGTCCCGAGAGGAATATTGGATTTGTCTTTCCAAACCAGCTGGGAGATAAAACCAGCACTGGGAGATAAAAGAAACCATGGGAAGGGTTCCACTGATTGATGAATGGAAGAAGATATTTGCTTTTACAAATGACGTTTAAGGCTGATGATAAATGAAATTAGACATTGAGAGATGCAAGAAACAATGGGGAAGAAAACCCCCTAAATTCCATAAGAATTAAAAATTAAAAGAGAGGGTTATACCTTAGAGGGGAATCTTTGGGATCAGGTGTTCTGGGGAGTCTGAACCTCTCAAGTACCTCAGAAATGGGGAAAGAGAGAAGGGAAATGTGGCTGGAAATTGGGATAAAAAGGGAGGCTGCATCCTCCAAAAATTGGAGAGACCCCAGGGGAATGCCTTGATTGGAATAAAATAAAAAATTACTCCTTTGTCTCCTTTTTGGACATAAGCCTCTGGTGTTTGTGGATTAATTTTCCTGGGAGTCCCAACCCCGTAAATGTTTGCTCCAACCCCATAAATCTGCACGTGGGTGTTCCAGCCTCCCCTCGGGGTGCTCACGTTGGTGTCCCAGCAGTGCCAAAGCCCCTCAGCTCTGCACCACGACGATCAAGAGATTCTCAGATGACAATTCTTGTGACCATCCACTGCAGGGAGGTGGGTGAATGTTATCAGCCTCTCTTCCACACACAAAATGTGCTGGGATTTCTTATCAGCTCTCATTTTTTGCTCTCTGCTAGTGCAAAAATACTGGATTCCATCAAGCCCCAGCTTCTGTGGGAAACCTCGCCTAAAAATCCCAACCAAGCACTCAATAACAGTTGTGAAAACTGAAAGCCACCCTAAATTCATTTTGAGCAAGAGCTACAAGTGCAGAGCTCGCCCTCGGAGACAGCGGGCAGGCGAAAACCAGAAAAGGGACATGGGGAAAACTAAATGGATTTGGAGTGATCATAAAATCACTTTATCAAGCCTTGGCCTGTGGGGTTTAGCTGCTGTCAGGTTGGTCACAGAGCTCTGCTGTGTGGGAGGGTGGGATTTTATTTCACCTGCTTGTTGCAGGTGTTTTTAGAGCCTGGTCAACATCAAAGCTGAGGCAGATGTGGGGTTCCAACAAAAACAATTCCATCATGGTTAACCAACAAATTCCCGGAGTTTTTTGGGGGAAAATCCCTCCTCTGTCCAGGTACAGCATCAAACACAAGCACAGAGTCACAGGGAATTTAATCAGTGCCGTTTCTGCAGCACAACAGCCCTGAGGGGTGGGAGGGGATGGGAGGCACATTTGGTGCACCCAAAGCACAGAAATTTCTGTTTATAATTCCTGTACCCCTCAGTGAGCACCAGGGAATGCTCAGCACAGCAGAAGGAATGAGGAAAGGCCCAAGCCCAGGCTTATCTCTGCTTTTGAGAGCAACCCCACTGATTTCAGAGTCAAATCTGCGTGGCTGTGTCATCAACATTCCTAAAAAGCCAGGCTGGGTACAGAACTGAACCTGCACACCCCAAAAATCCCAAAGCCCTGGAATTATGGTTTATGCAGCACCACAGGCTGTGGCACGGCAACTCAACCCCGAACTCCAGTGGTTTTTCTACCAGAATCAGCCCAGTTCCTCTTCTTTGGGGGCTGCTCTTGCATTTCTGGGGCTGACCAGGGTGTGCAGATGAGCCTTGTGCCCACCCCACTGATCTCGTGGTGATTTGGGGCTGACCAGGGGTTTCAGGAGGGGCACACAACTCTTGTGCCAACCCCACTGATCCCAAACCTTTGGCTTATCTCTCCTTTTGAGAGCAACCCCACTGATTTCAGAGTCAAATCTTCCCGGTTGTGTCATCAACATCCCTAAAAATCCAGGTTGGGTACAGAACTGTTTAACCCCTGTTTTGAGCTGTTTAATCCCTGCACACCCCAAAAATCCCAAAGCCCTGGAATGATGGTTTAAATCCCCCCCTACATCATTTCTCTCCCCCTCCTCAGAACCCAAACCTCCCACAGTTTTAATTTAGGCACAACTCACCCCGTGTCAGCGTCCTGAGCAGCCCAGCAGTGTCACCAAAGGCTCCAGCTGAGCCCTGTGGGTGCCATCCCCACTTTGTTTTCCAGGAATTCAACATTCCCAGGCAAATGCTTCCCTCCCAAAGCACTCCCTGTGCTCTCCAGGGCTATGGAAACGCTTCCCTCCAGGGAGCAGGTGCCATATGGGTGTGTAGGCTCAATTAGCACATGCTGACAGATAGCAAGACACTTCAAAAAAAAAAAAAAAAAAAAGAGAAAAAAAAAGAGAAAAAAATATCTCGAGCCTTGGCAAGCTGGGAAAGTTTCTGTATTGATTATGTCATGTTGCATCTTGTGGTGCCTTAACTTAAGAGTTTTGCTGGGAAGGAAAGGGAAAAGAAATCAGAGAGAAGGAAAGGAAAAGATGGAGAGGGCTCCTGAAGGAGGCAGAGGGATGGTGACACCAGCCAGGGACTGTGTACGAATCCCAAACAGGACAGGACTGCTGGAACGTGCCTTGAGCTGTTTGATTTTCCAACATCAGCTTCATTCCATGGTTATGACAATGGGAAGATGCCAGCAGCTCACATCCCAGGCAGCAGATCAAGAACTTAATGTTACAACTCACTTTATAAGTTTTTTGACCAATCCCACAAAGCAAAAGCACATTGACAGTATTTATATCTGTATAGTATATATTCTATATTGACAGCAGTTCCATCCAACCACTATAAGCACAGGTACCTTTGGTTAAACAATGCTTGCTGATTTCAAATACAATCCCTGCTTGTGAGCCTTCAAACACAATGCACAGAGCTCCATTATTAAGCTTCAAACTTCCTAATATCTCTCTAGATAAACTTTCTGCAGCTTAGGGAGTTATTCTAGACAAGCATTAATACGCAGGCCATTGTTCTATTTGTCCTTGCTTTTCTACTTTTTAAATAATTTTTCTGCTGACCAACCTCATGGCTGCTGCTCAGCTCTGCTCACAGTTCTGCTGTCTCTGAGGCCTTTTGCAGCTTTCCCAAACCCTCTGATTTTGTGGATTCCCACAGATGGGAAGGAGCAGCAAAGCTGGGGAGGAGCTCCTTGCCAGGCTCCCCTGCCAAGGGTGGGCAAAGGCCCTCCTGGAGCAGACGTTTCATTACTCACACAGCTCTGACTGCCCAAAGTGATCCTAAAGCACTCTGGCATGTCCCGAGGGTCCTCAGGGATGGCTTCCTCCCTGCAGCCATAATGGAACAGCTCTGAACCCAAATTAAACTGGAATGGCTTACTGGCTTCTGAAAATTGACAGATCTGAAGGAGCTGATTTCTTATTCCCCTCCTGCCCGTGTGATTAGAACAGGATGAAAACAGCAAAGTTTTCTCTCTGAAGTGCTGAGGAAACATCAAAACTTCTCCAGGAGGCAGAAAAGAGCAGAATCCCCTCCCTGCATCCTCCGAAAATTTGAGAGACTCCAGGAGCCTCTCCCTTTATTGGAATAAAGTAAAAGGACTCCTCTGTCTCCTCTTTGGACATAAACCTCTGGTGTTTGTGGATTAATTTTCCTAACAAGAATTAAAAATTAAAAGGAGGGTTTTACAGTAGAGGGGAATCTTCGGTATCAGGTGGATCGGGAGGTCTGAACCTCTCGAGTACCTCAGAAATGGGGAAAAACCCCAAGATTCTGTAAGAATTAAAAATTAAAAGGGAGGGTTAAGAATTAGAGGGGAATCTTTGGGATCAGGTGTATTGGGAAGTATGAACCTCTCAAGTACCTCAGAAATGGGGAAAGAGAGAAGGGAAATGTGGCTGGAAATTGGGATAAAAACGAGGCTGCATCCTCCAAAACTTGGAGACACCCCAGGGCATGTCCCATGGCCTCTGCCTTGATTGGAATAAAGTAAAAGGATTCCTCTGTCTCCTTTTTGGACATAAACCTCTGGTGTTTTTGGATTAATTTTCGTGACAATGTGAATTCAGAGTTGGTGGGCAGGGAGCAGCTGATGCAGGGCAGAGCACGGGCACTGCAGAGCTCAGGGCTCTGCATTCCTGACTCATCCAGCGCAACAAATGGAGGAACTCACTGTGAGCACCCAGGAGGAATCAAACACCCAGCAGTGATCTGACAGGCACAGCTTCCCTTCCCTTCCCTTCCCTTCCCTTCCCTTCCCTTCCCTTCCCTTCCCTTCCCTTCCCTTCCCTTCCCTTCCCTTCCCTTCCCTTCCCTTCCCTTCCCTTCCCTTCCCTTCCCTTCCCTTCCCTTCCCTTCCCTTCCCTTCCCTTCCCTTCCCTTCCCTTCCCTTCCCTTCTCCATCCCCAGGGTTTTTCCATGGAATCTGCTCCTGCTCTGTCCACACCACACGTGGCACCTGCACAGGTGAGAATTGAAGGGTGACTGTCACAGAAACATTTTATGAAAAATCCTTTTGTTAGGATTTTTTTTCTCCTGAGAAGCTGAGGTGCCTCAGAAATGAAATTTAATAATTACAATAATTATCTGCAGCTGTGGAATGCAACAGGTGCATCTGTGATTTGTCTATGTTAGTTGCTTCTCACTAATGGCCAATCATAGTCCAGCTGTGTCAGACTCTCTGAGAGTCACAAGATTTTATTATCATTCCTTTCTATTTCTTTCAAGCCTTCTGATGAAATCCTTTCTTCTATTCTTTTAGTACAGTTTTAATATATCATTTTTTTTCAATATAATATATATCATAAAATAATAAGTCAGCCTTCTGAAACATGGAGTCAAAATTCTTTTTTCTTCCCTGTCCTGAGACCCCTGACAACACAACCACAGGTGACAAAAATAATTTTCCACTCCTGCCTCTCTGTCAAAATTAAAGGATGAAACCCATGCTGGCCATGGAAATGCTGAACGTGCCTAGGAAGGAAAACAACAGCCCTGGCTGGCCCATCCCGTGGTGCAGAGCCTGCAGGGGCTGGGAAATGCCAGAATAAATAAACAAACACTTGGAGGTGTTCATGGCCTTGTGTGCAGCACAAGGGAGCACGGGGGGATTTGGATGTGGGAGAGGCACGTGCAGCCTCTTGTGAAAAACACGTTCACTCTGCTGTGAAAATTTAAAGAGTTTAATAAAGGGCAATGGGAGACAAGGACAGCAAAGCAAAGATTATGATCCTGTTTGCCCCATAGATGCTGAAATCCTGCCCCACACATTCCTTCTGCCCCACAGATCCTGCCATATAGATCTCCTGTGCCCCATAGGTCCCGAAGAGATTCAGAGGCAGAAGCTGACACTGCCCAGACAGAATCCTGTGTTTGAATGGAATTTATGCATCATGGATGAGGTGTATGAATATGCAACAGGCTGTTGCTTTTAAGGGTTAATCCTCTGTTAACGTGGGTCCTTTTTTGGGCTTATTTTGCCCAGAAAGAGGTATCTGGACTGTCCCTAACTCTTTGTTTTTATTGTCTCATATTGTCCTAATCCAAATTGTCCAAATTTTTATTATTCTAATCATATCACTATTTTTACAACTATTTTATTATTATTAAACTTCTAAAATTCTAAAAAGAAGCGATTGGTGTTTTTCACATGCCAGAAGTTCTCTCACCTGGTGCTCACCCCCTTCCCTGCTGCCTCACTGCTGGGAAATGCTCAGACTGGAGCAGTTGTTTGTCCCTGAGCCTGGATTCCCCGGCAGCTCCTTCCCCCTGTGGTTTCCGTGCTGCACAGATGTTCCAGGGACGCCTCTTTGCCTCCTCGAGTGCCTCTGTGCACAGCTGGTCCCTGCATGGGCTCTGTCCCCAGGCTCTCCTGCTGTCACCAGCACAAGGGGCCCGCTCTCCTTCTCACCCACTCAATGCCAAACTCCCAAAATTAAAGTTATTTAATGCCAAATTCTCAAAATTAAGGTGATTTTCCTCCTGGCCCCTGCATGGGCTTTGTTCCCTGATTCTCCTGTTGTCCTTTTCACCCACTTATTGCCAAATTCCCAAAATTAAAGTTATTTCCCTCCTGGTCCCTGCATGGGCTTTGTCCCCCAGCTCTCCTGTTCTCCTCACCCACTTAATGTCAAACACTCAAAATTAAGGTTATTTCCCTCCCTCCCCTGTCTCTGTGGGGCTTTTTTGCCCCACATTTCCCACACAGATGGCAGAGCCTTCACGCCATTCCTGCTGGTGCGCCAACTCCATCGATTCCAAAAAACGGAACAAAAAAAAAATTCCAAAAAAACTCCGAAGTTCCAAAAATTCCAAAATTAAAAGAATTCCAAAATTCAAACTCCCCCCCGCCAAAAAATAATCCCCCAAAAAACCGACCAACCAAAAAAAAAAAAAGCCCCCAAGAAACCAAACAAAAACCAAAACCAAACCCAGAACAAAATCATTAAATATGGAGTGGAAAACAACAGTTTTAGACTAATATGGAGAAAAGAGAACACAATGATTGCTTTGTTTTTGATGAAGACACAAGTTGTTGAAAGCAAACCCGAATCTCCTAAAACCCTAATATTCTCTTTATACCCTTTTAAGTTTCTCCAGTAAATTTATCATGTTGTTATTTTGATTGTAATGATGTTTTATTATTCCATTGAGTTAATTAAGAAAATCTTTCTATTAAGATTGATTTTTGTTTTGTCGATTCCACTCGCCCGGAGAGGCTGGGGGGAGAAACTTCCAGAAGATTTTGGGGGAGAAACTTCCAGAAGATTTTGGGGGAAAAACTTCCAGAAGATTTTGGTGCAACGGCCTGGAGTAAAACTCCATCAGGGCTGAGATGCAGCAGAACACCGGAATTCCAGTTATTTCCATAAAAAAACAGCCATGGGGAGCTCAGCAAGCACCAAGGAGATAATTCACCTCCTCCTGCTAGGTCTGACCTGAAACACTTCAAAAACTGATGTCAAACAAAACCAAGTTTGGATGGGATCAATTGTTTCCTTTCCCTGGGAGAATGTTAACTGAGATGTAAAGTGAAATTGTTGATTTAAGCAGCTGTGAACAAACCTTTGTGCTCTGCTGCAGCAGAAACTCTGGGATAAACCTCTGCCACATTCAGTTACATTTCAATCATATCCCCAAAATACCAAATTCCTTCAATTTGATTACAATTGAAGAGAAATCTGTAACAGAGAGGTATTTTTCTGACATTCAGTTCCAGAGTAGTAGATTTTTTAATGGATTTAATTATTCCAGCTCCTCATCACAGAACAAAATGTTTTTTTTGTTTTGATTTCTTTTAGGGATGTAATTATTCCAGCTCCTCATCACACAAATCCAACCTTCAAAACTTATCCCAGCACAAGGCCCATGGAATCCAGCTGATATTAAAGATCAGCAGGGCTCCATTATCAGTTTTTGGATCTGAACATGGTAATATCAGCAATTCTTCTTTTATATTAAAGCTGGATCTTTGGGAGAGAATTCCTTCCCTTGGCAACGCTGGTAAATGTGAACTCCCTGGAATTTTTCAGTCCCACATCCATAATGGATGAGATTATTATCAACAATAACAGGGAAAACCAGAGAGAGAGACAAAAAGATTTGTTTTGGGGAAAGACTTCTTGTTCTCAGGGAAAAAACCACACAATAGATATGAAAAAATATACTAGGAATAACACATCAAGCCATCTTCCATGGGATGCAAGAATCTGGTTTGGTGTTTAGGAAAGAACTGAATTTTTGCACAGCAAAACAACACCAAAATATTCCTGATTTGCGTACCTGTGAGCAGCCCTCCCTTGAAAAATGTAAATTATAAATTTCCCTGCTTTCCCAGCAAGCAGAGTTCTGTAAACCAGGCTCACCTTCGGCTTTAAATGAATGTTTACATTGATAAGTAAATTGAAAATTACATCTCCTGCATGCATTACCCACGCTAATTCCACAGCCCTGGCTGCAAATATTGACAGAGCTTGAGCTCATTCATTAGCCCAGATACTTACAAATCATTTGGATACTCCCAGTTTATGTCAGCTCCATTTTCCACGCTGGGATCAGGCACAAAAGGGCAGCAAAACACCAAAACTTCACATTTCTGCCTCAAATTCCCAGGGCAGGAAGGTGGTTGTGGGTGTTAAGGCTGAAGATGGAGATTTAACTAATTCTGGCAGGTTTTGGAGCTGCTGTTTCCTACCTTCCCCTAAAGCAGCTGCTCCTTCCCATTGCCGGCCTTTCCCCAGTCCATTTGCAGCTGGATTCACCAGCGGGGAGCACAAACAGGGAATTTGGGGCAATAAACTGGGAAATTGCTTGGTTTAGGCTGGGGTTTGTATTCAATTCCCACCTGTTAGAGGTGGGGCAGATTTCTGTTCTTCGGGCAGTTTTATTTATCTCGTCCTTACCCAATCCTCACTCCAGATCTCTGCTGTTAATGAGCCAATAATTATTAATTATCTCCTGTTCATGGCCAGTGAGTGTCCCTGCATGGCTGATAAAATCCCATAATCCCATGGGGAGATGCTCCACCCAGGGGGAGGAGCCAAACATTCCTACCTGGATACAATCTGAGGTTTCAAACATTCCTACCCGGATACAATCTGAGGTTTCAAACATTCCTACCTGGATACAATCTGAGGTTTCAAACATTGCTACCCGGATACAATCTGAGGTTTCAAACATTCCTACCTGGATACAGTCTGAGGTTTCAAACATTCCTACCCAGATACAATCTGAGATTTCAAACATTCCTACCCGGATATAATCTGAGGTTTCAAACATTGCTACCCGGATACAATCTGAGGTTTCAAACGTTCCTACCTGGATACAGTCTGAGGTTTCAAACATTCCTACCTGGATACAATCCGAGGTTTCAAACATTCCTACCTGGATACAATCTGAGCTTTGGGACACCCCAGCAGCCTTTTCCCACTGCATTCCCAGAGGAGCAGCTTTCTTTTCTTCTCCCCTGCATTCCCAGAGGAATTCCAGGCCCATCTCCAGCAGCCCTGGAGCTGCAGAGGAAAACTCCCCCCTTGTGCAGGATCCCTGCTCCAGGAGAACCACAGCTGGCACTGAGCCACCATGGCATGGGGCTGTGCCACCACCCTGACACACAGGGGGGGCAGCTCCTCTTCTGACTCTCTCAGTGGTTTATTTTCTTTTTTTGTACTATTGCATCTGTATTTTTAATTTTCCAACTGTTATTCCTACTGCCATATCTTTGCCTGAGGGCCCCTTAATTTCAAAATTATAATAATTCAGAGGGAGGGGGTTTGCATTTTACATTTCAAGGAAGACTCCTGCCTTCCTTAGCAGACACCTGGATTTTCAAACCAAGACAAGCACAAACCAGGAACAGATCCAGCTCTGGACAGAACCAGGACTGTGAACACCCAGGCCTGGCCCCAACCTGAGCAGGAATTCCAGCCCCAAGCCCCTTGAGCCTGGGGCTGGAGAGAAAGTGAACTGTAAATCATTCCCAAGGCACTTGCAGATAAGGCCTAAACTAATTAATATCAGAATTATTGATGCATAGCAAATATTTTGCAACGAATTTATTTGAAACTCTGCCACCACTTCCCCATTCCCAGCATTGATTTATAAATCATTGAACAAACAGTGGCATGTCCAATAAATACTTTATGAATGTTTGCCAGCCATTTATCTTACATAATATGATATAAATACATTGCAAATACCACAATGTTTGAGGAGACTGTTTATAAATTACAACTTGAATATCATCAACAGTTTATTGGAGTGCTGCTCCCTTTGTCCAACACGAGGAATTTAAAAGGGATTTTCTAACCCAGGCCCTTTCTAGGATTTTATGACAAGGTTTTATGATGTATTTTGCTCTAAATTATTGTGACCACATTTTCCATCCCAGCGGGACCCTGACATCACTGTATTTTCCAACCTGCCCTCTCTTTCAACCCTAAATTCCCAGAAGGATTTGGGAGGAAAATGCTTTCTTTTCCCTCCCTCATCAGGCTCTCAAGATCCTTGGATCCTGCTGTTCTGAGCACACCCTTTTAGCAACGAGAGCCCTCCAGAGCACTGGGGAGCCCGAGGAGCTGATTGAAAGTCACGAGCTGCTGCAGTTTGTGCCTTATCAACTTGATTTTCCTCTGCCTTTTTAGTACACAAAATATCACTGGGGGGTAGCAGGGGAGGGGGAGGCGGGGACCGAGTCCTGGTTTGACTTTGTCACTGATTTTTGTCTTATTCACACCAAAAGCTGAGAGCGAGCTTGCAAAGAGCTGGGTTTAATCATGGAATGACCAGGTTGGAAGAGACCTTCAAGATCATCCAGTCCAACTCAACACCACAACCAAACCATGGCACCCACGGGGAAAAAAGGGGGGAGAAAAAGGAAAAAGGCTTTTTTTGCCATGTAAATGAATCCCATTTCTGGCACTGAATTAAGAGAATTCGCAGAATTCACAAAATCAGAGAATTTACAGAATTCACAGAGCCACTGGGTTGGAAGAGACCTTCAAGATCATGGAGTCCAACCCAAGCCCCAACACCTCAACTCAACCATGGCACCCAAGGGGAAAAAAGGGGGGAGAAAAAGGCTTTTTTTGGCATGTAAATGAATCCCATTTTTGGCACTGAATTCACAGAACCACAGAGTTGGAAGAGACCTTCAAGACCATGGAGTCCAATCCAAGCCACAACATCTCAACTGAACCCTGGCACCCAGTGCCACATCCAGGCTTTGTTAAACACACCCAGGGATGGGGACTCCACCACCTCCCCAGTCAGAACATTCCAGAATTTTATCCGCCTTTCTGTAAAAAACCTTTTCCTAATATCCAACCTATATTTTTTCCTAATATCTTATAGGATAGGATCTCACCAACTTCCTAATATCCAATCTATATTTTTTTCTGCTTAACTCTTTTACAGAATGGGGTCAGGCTGGGGAGCTTTTATCAGAGAATTATGGAATGGTTTTTAATCAGAGAATTATGGAACGGTTTGGGTTGGAAGGGGCCTGAAAAATCCATTTCCAGCACCTTGTAGGGACACCTGTCACTGTCCCAGGTTGCTCCAAACCCCACCCAACCTGGCCTTGGACACTTCCAGGGATGGGCCAGCCACAGCTTCTCCTCCAAAAGAGGCAGATTTATTCTTATTTTTAATTTATTCTTATCTTTATCATGTCACTTTTTAAAATCAAGATAATCAAACCTCATCTCAGTGATGAGCAGGATCTCTGGGGATCAGAAAATTTCCTGCTCCTGCCCTGAGGAATGGGTGGTCTGTCCCTGAAATTTGCTTTCCTCCATTTTCTGGGGATCAAGGAAGGTTTTTCATTCCTGCCCTCCAACAAACCCAAACTCCAAGTCAGTCTGAGCCTTCTTTATTGCTCTCACCCTTATGAGGAAGGCATTAATATCAGGCAGGTAATTTATTTTTCTTCATTTAAGGCAAGGTTCCAGCTTGATGGACTCACCAAACCCCCCCTTCCTTTCTACAGCTTTAAAAAAGTGACAAGTGACATTTAAAGGAGCCAAAACCACCTAAAAATTAATAACTTTCAATACACACTACATTAGAGCCTTAAATCTTCATGCAGCTTGAAAATATCTATAAAAGCACTAGATTTGCCATGGCCATCGTGCCAAATTCCTTCAGGGACTTTTTTCCAGTGGGGATGAAATTGTGTTTATCAATCTTGGGAACACTTGCAATTCATTACTGAAAAGGGCAGCTCGTTCCAAAAAGATTTTTTAAAATCTCACAGCAAAATATTGCCAGCCTTGGAAATAACTGGGAGCAGGAGAAGTGCTGGGATGGGCTGTGGGATGCAGATCCCACCCCAGCATTCCCAGGATGGGGGAATTTCACCTCCTCATGGACATCTGAAAGGTGAATATGAGCCAGGGAGAAAAGCAGCATCTGATTTTCCCCAAAATCTTGGAGAATCTGTTATTTAGACCCATCAGTTTTTGGTTTTTTTGTTGGGTTTTTTTGCAGAGCATGAAGTTCACAGCTTTGGTTGGAAGCTCAGCAGCTCCAAGATGCCACCAAGGCCACCATTCACTAACGAGGTCCTTTCATTAATGCTCCTTTTCTGGGAGAGGAATCCCTGGGAACACCATCAACGTTTAAATTTTTAATTTTTGGGTCTTACCTGGAAAGCTGTTGAGTTTCTCCACTCTCCCTTGCAGAGCAGGAACTTCCCTCACCAGAAATGTGTGAAGAGGAGCAGAAAGGCCTGGACTAAAGATAGTCACAGTCTGAGGCTGAAGGTGCAACAGAATCACCTGTGAATGCAGGAACTGAGACTTCAAAAAGAGCACAACAAATATAAAACTCATAACAAAAGGCTGGGGATCAACACATTAATCATGGCTTCCGGTATTATGAATGGAGAGCAAAATTTATGTAAATTTTATGTAAATTTTATACAAATTTTATATAAATGTTATAAATTTTATAGAAATTTATTTGGCTTTAATTGCAGGCAGGAGAATAAAAATTCTGATTTTTGTAAAATCTGGAGCCCCACATCACCTTGCAAAGAGACCTTTTGGCCTGATCACTTGAGCTCAGCCCAATATCTTCTGCTTTGATCCAAAGCAATCCAAATTTTTTGCTCTTCCAGACCTTTAGCACTTGAGGAAGGTTTAACTTCATGCCATCATTCTTGGAGCATTTTCTCCTTTATTTTTAAGGATGCAAACAGAAATTTTGGGCTTCTTATCCAGACTGGCATCAGGGTATAAACAGAGGAAACCCAGCAACATTTCAGGCAGAAAAACAGGAATTTACCCAGAGATCGTGCCCACAGGAGTTTATTTTGTTCCCACAATTCCCACTAATTGCCAAGAAAATCTGTAATCTAATGTCAGTTCCAAACATCCTCCAAATCAATGCTAAAATTAGGTTATTTTGAAATAAGGAAATAAAGAAGGGGGAGTTTGTTTAATTTTACCTTCTCTTTCAGTAGCTTTCCCCAGAGCACAGGAGGAAGTTGCATTCAAGACGATTATAAATGAAATTAAAAAAAATAAACAATATATTCTCCAATATCCACATGCCCAGCAGGTGGAGGGGCTAAGGAAAAAAAACAAACCAAGACAAGAAATATTTCTGGGTGACATTTCCTTTTTCAGTCCTGGCAGACGCAGAGTGATCCTCTCAAAAATGACACCAGGATTATTAAATTGCCGTTAACGATCCTTAAAATAAAAATATTTTCATCCTCATCCTTCAGGAGCACGGGAATGTTGTTCCACTCTGGATTTTTTTGGGAATATTTTTTCTGGATATTTTTTGTTGTTCGACTCTGGATATTTTTTGGAATATTTTTTCTGGATATTTTTTGTTGCTCCACTCTGGATATTTTTTGTTCCACTCTGGATATTTTTTGGAATGCATCCTCCTGCTGACCTGGAGCTGACAGGAATATCTGGGAGCTCTTTCATTTTCAACTTCTTGGGTCAGTGTTTTAAACTCGTTGCTTTTTCCCTCCATCCATGGCTCTGCCAAGGCTGACAGATCTCAGGAGATCTGATCTGGAAACTCCTCACCTGGATTTTCACTCCATTTTCTTTTCATTTCCTGCCCAACACTTAATTCTAAATGCATTACCTTCCGTGCTTCGGGTTCATTCTCTGTGTCCACGTTTCCCTGCCTAGCCCAGCACATCCATCCCCATCCTTCCTTGCCTTCCAGGGAAAAATAAATCAGTTTTCCAGGTGAGAAACACAGGAGACAATAGAATAGTGTGTCTGTGAGACAGCACTCAGCACTTGCAGGAATTCATTAAGCCTTGTGGCCAAGATTTTGCATAACACACCCAAATAAATACCAAATTCATTCTGCCTAAACTTTGTCAATGTGTTATTCCCCCTCCAGATAAAAACTCATCCCTTGTGTTCTAATCAGAGCTGGTTTAGCTCCAGCTCAATTTTGCAGATGAAAAACCTCCCTTCTGATTAAAACCCCAACTTTTAGTTAAAAAAAACGTTGTTTTCCCTTTTTTCCCCTCCCCTAGCCCCCAAACCACCTCTTTTTTTAGCCAAACCAAATAAACTGAGCTTCTTCAGACTCAGGTTGTTTAAATTCAGAACAATTTCCTGATTTCCTTCCAAGAGGGGAGGAACAGGACCCAGCATTGTCCCCGTGTCACACACCCAGAGAAATCATTCAAACAGTGCCGTGGCTGTGGTGTCCCAACCACAAAATAATATGTTTATTTTTTTTTTCCACCACTTCTTTTTTTTTTTTTTGTTTGTTTGTTGTTGTCATTTTATTGATAAAAACTACACAAAAACTAACTGATCATAATAATTAATAAAAAAACAAAACCAAAACCCAAACCAAAAAAACAACGTTACACATTCTGCCGTGTTTTAGAAATTGTGTCAGCCAGTGAGTTGCACTAAATGCTCTTTAAAAGATTCTCCTTCTGATCCATTTCAAGCACTTCGCTTCCATTTTGGTTCCCAAACGTCCACGAATTTTGTTTAACAAGCACCACTGGCCTGGAAATCTGAGTTGTGATTCCATTGCAGTATTTCCCCCTTTTTTTTTTTGTTTTAGAGCCCAAAAAGGAATTAGAGTGTCAACAATGAAGCACAATGAAGATAAAAAAAATCAAAAGCCCCCTCCATAGTGTACAGCCTGTGTCTTAAATGTACATGCACCCGAGTTTCTTTGTTTCTGCTGCATCAATTGCCAAGGTCCTTTTGGTTCAACATAAGCTTTAATGCCCATGTCTGAAGGTTGAAATATTAATGCTCAACCACTTAAAAAACAACCCAAAAAAAAAAATAACCCAACCCCCGAAAGGAAAAAAAGAAAATATAGAGCTATCTTTTGTTGGTTTAAAAAGAACAAAAATAGTCAACGGATCTTTGTAATAAACACTTAATAAGGGAACATGGCTGACCCTCCCCAGAGCCTCGCCCTCCCCACCCCATTTATTTTTTACCTGTGGTTCTCCTTCCCTGGAACCGTGCAATGTAGAAAAATCAAATATACAAACAAAACTCTTAATCCATCCCTTTATGTAGCTAGAGTGAAATCTATTTGTTGTCGCCGCCGTCGCTGTCGTTCTTTTTAATAAGAACTCGACAATCTCTCTCTCTCTCTCTCTTTAATATTTACACCGAGGAATTTGTTTGAAAGTTTAAAGCGAAGGGAAAAAATCCTGAAGTTTCTCCGCGCCGCGAGTTCCGCGCCGCCACCTCCTTGCCCTCGGGAGCGTTTCCCCGCTGGAACGGCGGCGTTGGAACAACCTTGCCTGGTCTCCTGCGGGACCAAAGGTCCCTCCCAGAGCTGTCCCCAAGAGGCGGTTGGCCAACGTTAGTTGGGTATTCTCTCGATGTAGATGGCGGGGGCGGCGGAGCGCGCGATGGTGGCGATGAAGCTGTGCTCGCGACCCAGGTCCAGCGTGGAGGGCTCCGCCGGGTCCCTGGACACCGTCTCGTAGCCCTTGTTGACGTGGAGGGGCTTGTGGGCCTGGCAGTAGCCGATCACGGGCTGGTCGTAGCTGTAGTAGGGTAAGGTCTTCATGTGGTGAGGGACCTGCATGAGGAACGGGAGCAAAGAGCAGCAGATGAGCATCGTGGTGGTGCAGCATCACCAGAAATCCCAACGCGGCCCCAGTCACCAGAAATCCCAACGCGGCCTCAGTCACCAGAAATCCCAACGTGGCCCCAGTCACCAGAAATCCCAATGCGGCCTCAATCACCAGAAATCCCAACGCGGCCTCAGTCACCAGAAATCCCAACGCGGCCCCAGTCACCAGAAATCCCAACGCGGCCCCAGTCACCAGAAATCCCAACGCGGCCTCAACCCCCCTGGGATCAGCCCACAGGAGAAAGCCCTGAGGGCTCCCAGCTCCCTGCAGCACCTTCAGGTCCCTCTGGGGCAGCACTGCCAGGCTGGGAGAGCTGTGGGAGGAGGAGATGCTCCAGGGGGATCTGAGAGCCTCTCTTAGAGTGATAAAAGGGAAGGAGAAGGATTTTTTTATATGGACAGTGGTTTTGCACTGCCTGAGGGATATTGGGATGGAATTACTTCCTGAGACGGAATTGCCAGAGCAGCTGTGGCTGCCCCTGGATCCCTGGAAGTGCCCAAGGCCAGTCTGGAGCACCCTGGTCTATGGAAGGTGTGGGACCCATGGTGGGGCTGGATGGGCTTCGAGGTCTCCTCCAACCCCAAACCATTCCAGGATTCCCTGGGCTGGTTTGGATGGGATTTTGGGGAGAAGTATTGGGAGAGGGGCTGGGATGGAATTCCCAGAGGAGCTTGAGATCTCTGGCAGTGCCCAAGGCCAGGTTGGAGCCACCTGGGACAGTGGAAAGTGTGGGACCCATGGTGGCGCTGGAATGGGATGATTTTAAGGTCCCTCCCACCCCAGACAATTCCAGGATTCCATGAGTGTCCTGCCTCCTGGATGGATCCTGCCTGGCAGTGCTGGAGCCAGAGCAGAGGGAGCTGCTCTCCCTCCCTCTCTCCCTTTCCCCAGTTTGTGGGCAGATGCTCAAACTGCTCCGTTCTGGCTCTTCTGGATGACCCAGCTCTGAAAAAACAAACCAAGGGGTTTGTAAACCCAGCAGCTTCCAAAAGCGCCTGGAAAGGTGCTGAGTGTTTCCAGAGCAGCCTGGGAATGTGAAAGGCAGAGGCAGCTGGCAGCAGGGGTGGTGCCAGCACAGCTGGAACATCTGTTTCTTGCTTCCAGGACAAAGCTGCTCACCCAAGGTCACGGTTCCCCGCGTTCTTTATCTCCCAACCTCCCCAAGATAAACCCTGTCAAAGCAGCTCCACTGCTGCTCACCAGAGCTGAGCACATCCACACCTTGTACAAATGGATTTCCAAACCCTGAATGCCAACTCTTCCTTATGTAAATCCTCAGAAACTGCCAGCCCCCCACCTGCTTTTTTTGCTTTTTTTCTTCTTTTTTTTTTTTTCCCCCTTCCATAAATATTCCACACTTGCAAATGTTAATCCTACGACTAAATATGATTTATGGCACAACATCAGATACAAATCTTTGCAGATAATTTTATCATCTGCAAGAGATGAGCTGATCAAGTCGAAAGAAATATGCTCTGAGGGAGAAAAACACATGTGGCAGGAGAGAGAGAGAGGCGAGAGTTGATTCTAACGCTGCCAGCAAACCTGAGCTCATTATAGCTGCAGATATCCTACACATAATCCAATCTTGGAACAAATGCCTTTTGATTTTCCAGGCTGAACTTTAAGTGAAGACCAGCAGAGCTAATTTCTCCCAAATTTTCATTGCTCCGTGCACTTCATCCCCCAAAAACCAGCATGGAAAAAGCAAAGGCGTTAAAGCTAATTGGGAAACTTTGCAGGGTCAGAGTTCCTCTTGATGTGGATCCCCTGCAGAAGGATGGAGAGATCCCCAAAACCCTTCCGAGAGCTGGAATTCAGCTGCAGATTTGATTTGACGCGGCAGCTGAGTGGCAGGGACGCAGAGGACAAGCTGCCGGGTGGGATTTGACGGGACAACCGTGCTCACTTGTGGAGTCACAGGATCTCCCCTGGATAGAGCAATATCCGTGCCAGGCCCTGTCTCAGCTTTAAGGCAGCTTTTTATGATCCCATAAAAGCCAAGGACTGTTTGTGTTCCGGAGAGCTGAGGGATGGAGGGCCTGGCTGCAATAACACACAGCTCATTGAGCACCTGAGGCCGGGCTGCAAGCTCCACACCGAGGCAGAGTGTTGCAGATATAAATTACAATGTTGGCTTTTTGCAAATATTAACATGGATTTTCTGTGCGTGGCGTTCAAGTGACTTTGTTATAGAGATATTGTTTTTATTTCAGATATACGTATCTGAAATATATATATATTTAAGATATGTTATATTTATCATCATTATCTGAAATATATATAAATTTCAGATATAAATTATAATGTTGGCTTTTTGCAAATATTAACATGGATTTTCTGTGCGTGGTGTTCAAGTGACTTTGTTATAGAGATATAGTTTTTATTTCAGATATATATGTATCTGAAATAGATATATATTTAAGGTATATTGTAGTTATATTTATTATCTGAAATATATATCTATTTCAGATATATATTATAATATTCATATATATATATTATAATATTGGCTTTTTGCAAATATGAAAATGGATCTTATGCGTGTGGTGTTAAATAACTTTGTTATAGAGATACAGTTTTTATGTCAGATATATATATCTGAAATATATATATATTTCAGTTATACTATATTTATATTTATTATCTGAAAGATATATATTTAAGATATATTTATTATCTGAAATATATATATATTTCAGATATATATTATAATATTGGCTCATCAGAAATATTAAAATAGATTTTATGTGCGTCGCGTTAAAGTGACTTTGTTATAGAGATATAGTTTTTATTTCAGATATATATATCTGAAAAATATATATATTTAAGATATATTATATTTATCATCATTATCTGAAATATAGATATATATTTCAGATATATATTTCTGAAATATATATATATTTAAGATATATTACATTTACATTTACATTTACATTTACATTTACATTTACATTTACACTTAAATGTGTATTTATATTTATATTTATATTTATATTTATAACCTGAAATATCTATATATTTCAGATATATATATTATAATATTGGCTTTTTGCAAATATGGAAATGGGTTTTATGTGCGTGGTGTTAAAGTGACTTTGTTATAGAGATATAGTTTTTATTTCGGTTGTTAATTAAGCTTAGACAACGTGGTGGAATGGCTGTTTGTGTTAAAATTCCTGCTGGGATGGGATAACACCCAATGGACACAGGATGAGCACACCTGCACAGATCTGCCATCAGCACCCACCCTCGGAAGGCAGCGTGCACCAAGGCCCAAAAACTGGAGGCGATAATAAAAAATGCACTAAAACCTGTCCTTGCCTGGAAAACAGCTCTGCATTTGCTGGGACACACAAGGGCTCAGTTTTTATTTACTCTGAGGTGACTCCAGGTGACACCTGAGCCCCCAAAAAGCCTTTCCAGGACACAGCCTTGCTGCAGTTGTGGGGACAATTGTGCCAGCACTCATCCAGGAAAATGATGGAAAACACTGGGGATGCTGTTCACAGCACAGAAAGCTGTTACTATTCTATTTTTACAGATCCAGAGATCAACAAAACACGTTCAATATCATCTAAGTTGCAGAGAATTAATTTTAGAAGTGTTTTTGTTCTAGGTTCTGAGGTAATTTATTTTTTTTTTCCCACTCCTGCTATGGAACTAATACCTGAGATGCTCAGATATAACCTTGCACAAGTCATTTTATGAGCTGTAAAATGAGAAGCTTCAGCCCTGCCCCTGCTTGTCCTTGGTGTCTGGAGCTCTTTGAGGTGAGGACTGTTTGTGCAGAGACTGAAACAACCCAGCTGTGACCTGAGCTGGGCCTGTTCAGCTGCTTTGGCCTCCAAGAAGACAAAAAAACAACAACAAAAAAAAAAAAAAAAAAAAAAAAAAAAAAAAAAAAAATCAGAACAATTTCCAGTCAGGTAAAATTTAAAAAATTTCAGGCAAATAAATACAGCCCTGGGATCGTGGGGGTGGAGTCTCCATCCATGGGGGGGATTTAACATGGAATCATGGAATGGTTTGGGTTGAAAAGGACCTTAAAGTCCATCCAGTGCCATGGGCAGGGACATTTTCCACTGTCTCAGGTGGCTCCAACCTGGCCTTGGGCACTGCCAGAGATGGGGCAGTCACAATGCTCTGATTTGTTGTGATCCTGAACAGCATTTCCTGAAAATCTTCTCTTTAATTTTTCTCTTTTCATTTCCATTTTCAATTCTAAAACCGGCGCTGCCCAATCCTTACCTGAAGCCCTGAAAATTTTTGCAGCAGGAAAACAGAATCGGCAGGAGAACGAGCCCCGGAATCAGACACACAATGAACATTTTGGGTTTGGACCTTATGGTAGAACTCTCATCCTTCCCTGGGAGGGTGGAGAGGGGCTGGGATGGAATTCCCAGGGGATCTGGGGCTGCCCTGGATCCCTGGAAATGTGCAAGTCCAGGTTGAAGAACCTTGGGACAGTGGGGCATGTCCTTGTCATGGCAGGGGTGGCACTCGATGGGCTTTGAGGTCTTTTCCCGCCCAAACCATTCCATGGAGATTTCATTATTCTATCCAAAATTATTTCATTATTCTATCGAAAATTGCAACCAGCTAATTAAGCAAAGCCTGGAGTTGCTCCCCTGTGAGAGGTGGAAGTTTTCAGCAAGTTTAGGCCTAGATTCGTTTCCCAGTATTGACTTCTCAAGCCCACACCCCACAGATCTCCGCTCTAAACGTAATAAATGTTGCACCCAAGCAGCCACACACTTCAAAGAGGGCTCCTGCGAGGAGCACATTTTACACAAATCCCCAGCTACAGGAGGAAGACAAAAGGTTTAGCGGTGGGAGTTTAAGGAATGCAAATCCTCCTTGTCAAAGCCCAAGTGACACCGGAGAGGTTCCCAGCTCAGCAATGCTGCAGCACAAGTGCTCCCCTCAAAAACAGCTGGAGCAGCTGGAGCTGCCCAAAATTCAGGGAGATTCTGGCCTGAATGAAAAGGTGTTAACCAAAATTCAGGTTGATTCTGGCCTGCATTGAAAGGGTGTTACCTGAAATTGAGGGAGAATGTGGCCTATATAAAAAAGGTGTTACCCAAAATTCAGGGAGATTCTGGCCTACAAGAAAAGGTGTTAACCAAAATTCAGGGAGAATCTGGCCTGCATGAAAAAGTGCTACCTGGAATTTAGGGAGAATCTGGCCTGCATCAAAATGGTGCTACCCAAAATTCAGGTTGATTCTGTTCTGCATTGAAAAGGTGTTACCCAAAATTCAAAATGGTGTTACCCAAAATCCAGGTTGATTTGGGCCTACATCAAAAAGGTGCTACCCAAAACTCAGGTTCATTCAGGCTGCCAATGAAAAGCTGTTACCTGAAATTTAAGGAGATTCTGGCCTGAATGAAAAGGTGTTGACCAAAATTTAGGGAGAATCTGTTCTGCACTGAAAGGTGTTACCTGAAATTCAGGTTGATTTGGGCCTAAATGAAAAAGTGTTAAGCAAAATTCAGGGAAATTCTGGCCTACATGAAAAGGTGTTACCTGAAATTCAGGTTGATTCTGGCCTGCATTGAAAAGGTGTTACCTGAAATTTAGGGAGAATCTGGCCTATATCAAAAAGGTGTTAACCAAAATTCAGGGAGAATCTGGCCTGGTGTCACCCAAAATTCCAAATGGTGTTACCTAAAATTCAGGTTGATTTGGGCCTGTATTGAAAAGGTGTTACCCAAAATTCAAAATGGTGTTACCCAAAATTCAGGTTCATTCAAGCCTGCATGAAAAGGTGTTACCCAAAATTCCAAATGGTGTTACCCAAAATTCAGGTTGATTCTGGCCTGCATACAAAGGTGTTTTCCAGCATGCCCTGCCCACCTGTCCTCTGACAGCCTCCACTGATGTTCAGCTCAACCCTCAGGCATCCAAACATGCAAATGCAGGGACCCACACTGCAATCTGCATTCTTTGTCTTTTATGTTTCTTTGACACAACACTGAATTCCATCAGCTTTACTTAGGTTGAAAATGTCTGGGAGTGTGATTACCACACATAAAAGTTCTGTTAAAAATAGTCAGAGTTTAGAATTCAGCCTGGACTTCTGTTTGTTGTAGGTGCAGCCATCAAAACCTAGATTTTTAGCCAAGCATCAATAAAAATCCTTATTCTGGAACTTGGGAAGCACAGAAGTATTACAGGGATGTAACCTCTCCATATTCCCACTGGATTCAGGGAGCTTTCAAGGATTTGGACTGGGGTCTGAGTGGTGCTGAGTGACCTCATTTCCAAAGTGCTTTTCTCTCTCTCTCTCACCTCTCCTGTGTTGTTAAACACTCACACATTCTTAATTCCTTGCTCTGCCTCCCAACAGGACACCTCAGACAAGCTGGAATCCAGCCCAACATGATCTCCAGGATGTGACACCTCCCTACCAAGCAATTCCAGGAGGGAAATATCAACTTCTGTGCCCAGCTGCAGCTCCTGCTCGGGTATTTCCCTCTGTGCTCACAGCAGCAGCCTCATTGCAGGGCATCAGGCAGGCACGACCTCTTTCCTTCACTTCAATCAGATGAAATCACCCATTCTCAGCTTGAAACGATTCCCTGGAGTTTGTTAAATCAAACTTTGGCTGCCCAGGTTTTGGGAACAGGTTGTATTTTGTTGGAAATATGATGAGTTTGCTCTTTGTGCTCATTTTGGAGGATGGATTTCCCAGCATCCATCATCCTGCAGAGCAGGAAAACTCCTTTTGGAGACTCAGGAATGGCCGTGGCTGTCTGGGTGACTCAGTGCCAGAATTCCCAACACTGTCAGAATTCCCAGTAGGAGACAGGGATGGAATCTGTGGAGGGGATCAGGCAGGCACGACCTCCCTGACTCACTTCAACCAGATGAAATCACCCATTCTCAGGTTGAAACAATTCCCTGGAGTTTTTTAAATCAAACTTTGGCCACCCAGATTTTGGGAACAGGTCTGAATTGTGCTGGAAATACGATGAGTTTGTTCTTTGTGCTCATTTTCCCTCAGCATCCATCATCCTGCAGAGCAGGAAAAGTCCTTGTGGAGGCTCAGGAATGGCCGTGGCTGTCTGGGTGACTCAGTGCCAGAATTCCCAACAGGAGACAGGGAATTGGAATCTATGGAAGGACTGGCAAGCCCAGCAGTCTCTGGGGAGAAGTTTGGATGGAGTGGAGTTTGTTTTATCCCTGAAAGGAGACGGTGCAAAGGCTGACGCTGTCACTGGAGCCGCAGACAAATGACTGCTCCAGAATGAGCCTAAACCCGGATCCTGGCAGGGAAAATCATGCATTTCTGAGTCCCAGGCTGTCTCAGCTGCCTCAGTCTGGACACCTGGGCTTTATCCAGGCACTGTTCAGACACTGCAGCTCAACTCCTTCCATTCTGGTGCCTCTGTTTTCCAAGAGGAGGAACACCCTGGTTTGAAATCTCAACATCTGCTCTGTCCCTGCTGATGGAGACTGCCAGGGCACTACCAGCCCTGCCCTGCCCTGCAGGGGACACATTTCGCTTTTTAAACAATAAAAACACAGCATGAACATTGCCTGGTAGTTGAACATCGTCTGGTTTGACATTTGCTGGTAATCTCTAATCCAGGTAAACTGATTCTTGTGGAAATGCTTGCCCAGTTAATGATTAGATGAATTAATTACATACAACTTTAGGAGCTGTGGAAATTCAGAGTTGCTAAACATGGCAGCGATGTTTTCTCATTAGCGCTAATATTTAGCATCACGACTTCATTGGTGAATTAGGGGGACACATTTCCCTTTTTAAACAATAAAAACTCAGCATGAATATTCCTGGTAGCTGAACATCATCTGGTTTGACATTTGCTGGTAAACTGATTCTTGTGGAAATGCTTGCCCAGTTAATGATTCCATGAATTAATTACACCCAACTTTAGGAGCTGTGGAAACTCAGGGTTACAAAATGTGGCAGTGATTTTCTCTTTAATGCTAATATTTAGTCTCAGAGCACCATGACTTCATTGGTGAATTAGAGGGATACATTTCCCCCTTTAAACAGCATGAATATTCCCTGGTAGCTCAACATTATCTGGTTTGACATTTGCTGGTAATCTCTAATCTAGGTAAACTGATTCTTGTGGAAATGCTTGCCCAGTTAATGATTCAATGAATTAATTACCCACAACTTCAGGACCTGTGGAAACTCGGAGTTACAAAACGTGGAAGCGATGTTTTCTCATTAGCGCTAATATTTAGTCTCAGAGCACCATGACTTCATTGGTGAATTAGCATCAGAGCTGTTGATAAATCAAATTCAGAGTTCATTTCCAAGCCGATCATAATTTAGAGTAAAAATAAGCAAGATGTTCTGTGGTAGCGCGGTGATTAGCGGAGCACGCGGCTTCACCTCAGAGACAGATTGATTGGGCACATTAGGCAGACAGAGCTGGGATAAACAATTCCAGCGCATTTCATGCCACTGAAAAATCACAGGCAACGGCCCTGGAACATCCCTTTGGAGGCAGAGCAGAAAAATATCCCTATTCAGGAAAATGCCCCATCAAACATTCCCATCAAACACGTTCCGAAGGACAAGCGCGGGCGCTGAGCTCAGCGCTGAAATATGAGCAGGTCTGCGTGCTCTGCTTCCACTTGGAACAGACACAAAAGTGCCTGGCTGCTGTTTGGAGCAGGCCTTTTGTTCTGCAGTTCATGTTTCCTCAGGTAATTCTCATTGATTAAAACAAAAGAATCCAAAATCTCGTTTATTGAAACATTTAGCGCGTGCTTGACTCTGAGGAGGGTTGGTGAGCTCTGCTGTCACTGAGCTGGGCCCTGTGGCACCTGAGCAGCTCAGGAAAGAAGAAAAAGGAAATCTGCCAGCTGCAGTTTTGCAGTTTTAGGTGAAGGTCTTCAAGCTCCTTAATTAGCCCAGGATTTCTGAGAGGTGCAGATCCCACTGGGCTTGGTGCCTCTGTTAGGCCAGAATCTCCCTGAATTTCGGGTAACCCCAAAAGCTGGGCTTGGAGGTGCAATTCCCACAGTCAGTCTCCTGCAATTTCAGTAAATTTCCAATTTACTTCCCACTGTAGACAGAATCCATCCTAGATTCTCTCTTCTTTCCTCCCAAACCACATCCATGCTCTTTTCAGCTGTCCTCAGGGTTGAGGGAGGATTTGGCAGCCTCAGCATGGAGAAAAGGTTCCACAGGGCATTGAGTCACTGCCCCAAAATCAGGAGTTCCAGAAAAAAACCCACCAACTATCTGTTGGTTTTCTGCAGGAAATCCAGGACAACCTGCTGAACATCCACCAAGGGCTGGCATTCCATGGGGATGGGGCAGATTTGGATCCTAAATTCTACAAAATTATCATTCTACGAAATTATAATTAATCTTGTTAATTCTTGTATTTCTATGGGAATGGGACCCCAAAATTGGCATGGACTGACAGAAGAGAGGTCTTGGTATGAAAAATGTGGAGAAACATTTTCTTTGCATGGGACAAAGATGCTGCAGCCCCCAGTTCCTTCTCCAGATCCTGTTAAAGGTCTATTTGTAGCTCATAAAAAGCCAACTGATAATTAGTAACTACAGGAATTAAACAAACATCATTGTGTTAGATGTGATTAGAGACACATTAACCTAAGAAATTGCACATCTTGGTAATAAGCAATTTAGGAATCTATGGGATTATATAATACTGCATAGAATTGGTCAATTTAATACAAACAGAATTAAAATACAGCTATTAATTTCTAATTTGAGATGAAAGCATTCACCGACTTCTAAACCATCCTCAGGCCAGCCTGGGTGCGTGCAGCAAAGAGAGAACTTTTATGATTTATTGGGTCGCCCTTGCCGAGTGCATCCCAGGTTTTAAAGCCCTGTAACATCACACTGACAGTTCCATTGACACGGTGAACTGAATTTGAAGATTTCCTCGCCTTCCCTACAGATAAATTCCTAATCCTTCTCTCCAATCACACAAATGCTTTCCCCTTTAAAGCAGAACCTCTCCACGGACTCTTTAGCTGAGTGTGTTTTTCTAGAGATCAGGAGAAAAATCATCCACACCCCACTGCTCCCTCCATGGGCAGATTTGATCTTTCAATCAGGAAATGAAAAGGTTTCCCTAAAGGAAACTCCCAGAAAGAAGAAAAAGCCTTCTAAGCCTTGTTATTGTTCCTTGGGCAAAATATTTCTTTTAAATGGCTTGATCTGTTTTTTTATGACGTGTCTGGCTCCTGAAGAAAAGCCCCACTGATGAAAAACTCGGCATGAGATGCACAGGAACCTTTGATTTTCTGCCTTGGAGGGCTGATCAAATAAACAAATCATCTAGATATTCTAATTAGAAAGCCATTAATAATTGCTTTGAGTGCTCCTGGGATTGTTTCCTCTGGAAGTCGATAGGGATGGAAGCCTGGGGATGAAACAAAGAATGAGTCCCTCAAACACAGCACAGTCCTTTGGAGTAGTTCCTTATCCACAGGTAGAAAAAAACCCATTGGGAGTCTCACCATATCTTTGGGTGCACAGACTTTCCAAAATTTTAGTCTGTACAGCTTTTATTTATTCACTTAAAGCTCATTTTTTCCCCAGGAATTTGTGCTCCTCACTCATAGCAGAGCTGCAGATGAATTGGGTTTGAGCTCAACCTCTCAGGCCAGGCCTAAGGCGCCTCCAGCCAGGCCTAAGGCACCTCCAGCCCAAAGGATCACAAAGAAAGAGCAGAAAAAGGGTCAAAAATCCCATAATGACTCCTCCAGAGCCTTCTTCTGACCTCCAGCACTCCCAGCTTGCTGAATTCCTGCTGTTTCAGCCCCAAAATTCCATGAGCGGGACCTTCCATGGTATTCCAGGGCCTGCCTGGAAGGCCCAGCTTCGTGGAATTTTGGGCCTGTAGCACAGACTTTCCAAAATTGTAGTTAGCTCAGCTTTTGTTTAGACGCTTAAAGCTCATTTTTCCCCAGGGATTTGTGCTCCTCACTCATGGCAGAGCTGCAGACTGAATTGAGTTTGAACTCAACCTCTCAGGCCGGGCCAAAGGTGCCACAAAGAGCAGAAAAAGGGTCAAGAATCCCATAATGACTCCCCCAGACCCTCAGCACTCCCAACTTGCTGAATTCTTGCCATTTCAGCCCCAAAATTCCATGGACCTGGACCTTCCATGGTATTCCAGGGCCCGTGTGGAAGGCCCAGCTCCATGGAACTTTGGGCCTGCAGCACAGACTTTCCAAAATTTTAGTCAACTCAGCTTTAATTTAGACACTTAAAGCTCTTTTTTCCCCCAGGGATTTGTGCTCCCCACTCGTACCAGACTGAAGTGAGTTTGAACTCAACCTCTCAGGCCAGGCTAAATATGCCACAAAGAAAGAGCAAAAAAATGGGCAAAAATCCCATAATGACTCCCCCAGACCCTCAGCACTCCCAGCTTGCTGAATTCCTGCTGTTTCAGCCCCAAAATTCCATGGAGCTGGACCTTCCATGGTATTCCAGAACATCATGTAGGGAATGGGGCACATTCTTCAAAAAAAAAAAAAAAAAAAAAAGAATTATGGCAATAAAGGGAAAGGTACAGTTGCTCTTCCATGTGGTGATCCAAAAGATGGCAACTGCTCCCTCCATTAGTCCCAACAAATAAATCCAGGATTTAATAGGAACATCTGATCCTGCTGCTGCCACGGTGACAGATGAAGGAGCTGCAGAATGAGGGGAATAAGTCTCTGTCTCATATTCAAACTCTGCTCTTCATTAGATCTGCCCAGAATTGATGGGCTGCAAAAGAGCTCTCCAGGAATTGATGGCTTCTCCAAAGGTTTTTAAATACTGTTTCAAGTTGGGCATTGATCCTGTGCATCAAGAGAACAAAAACTGTGTTTCCTAAAGCAGGGGGAACACGGCTCAAATTGTAAAATATTTTGTCCTAAAGATATGAGAGGATATAAACAAAACACTGGGGATCAAAAAACACCAGTGTGAGAAGAAAGGGATTAAAAAAGGAAATTTCCCCGCATTGTTACCTATTTATCCTAGACCCAAAATATTTTGGCTGCAATCAGGTGAATCTCGACCCATTTTGATCAAAAAATTGCTTAGAACTACATTTGTAATTGGCACATTTTTAACTGGCACCAATTCCATTTAATATGGCAATATTAAAAATATAAATGATATCCAGCTCCTGCAATCCCAGTAAACTCTAAGAGGACAAAGTCCCTAATTTGAAATTCAATGCTCAATGCTGGCCTAAGAGAGCAGATAATTTGGGGTTTTTCAGTCATCTCAAGGGGTCGTTCTTTACAGAAAATGGGTGTCAAAGGAAGGGATGAGAGGAGGAGAAATGAGAGAGATGGAGGAAAAAGGAGAGAGATGGAGAAAGGAGAGAGATAGAGGAGAAATGAGAGAGATGGAGGGAAAGTGAGAGAGACGGAGGAGAAATATATATATAAAGTATATATTAAAATATATATAGGTATATAAAAAAATATATATATTTATATATGTAATATATTTTAAAATACACATATAATAATATATATGTACGTATCCATATATATAACACATAAACATTTATAAAATATATAAAAATATATTTTATATAATATATATGTATAATATATTAAAAATATATATATAAAATATAAAAAATATATATGTATGTACACATATATTAGGAAAATATAAAAATATACATATATATACATACACATATATATTCATATATATACATATACATATACATTTAATATATATTTATATATAATTTTAAATAGATATAGTTTTTATATTTATATATATGTGTGTATATGCCTGATTAATTTTCTTCTTTTCCCCACTGCCCAGCCTGCATAGCAAGCAAATATCCCAGACAGAATGGACCAATAAGAGATTTCTAAACCATTGGCTTTAGAGATCTCCAAGCTTGCATTACTATACATGAATACAATCCTGTCCAGGACAGATCATCCCCGGGTGTCAGGATGCCCCTGGAGCAGCTGCCAGGAGCCAAATCTGCCCTTTGCACACAGAGATGTGAGAATTTCTCTGGAAAAGCAGAGTTCAGTCCCATCCAGAGGGAAGGAAGCGATTTCCCCGCCCAGCTGAGCGCTCTTGGATGCAGCCAGGAGAGGGCTGCAGAGCACCTGAGTCACTGCAGGACACCAAACAACACAAACACTGCTGCAGTTCTCGAGGTGGAAAAGGGAACTTTATCTCCTGACTCCCACATTTATAGATTTGCAAAAGTGACAGTGGATTGGAAGGTGAATGTGGTGTTCGCAGGGGTCCCAGGATGAGGGAAGAGGTGAGAATCTTGAGTCCATGTTTCAAAAGCTGATTTATTATTTTATGATATATATTATTTTAAAAGAAAATTATATATTAAAACTATACTAAAGAATAGAAGAAAGGATTTCATCAGAAAGGTAGCAAGGAATAGAAAGGAATGGAATGATAATAAAATCTTGTGACTGACCAGAGAGTCTGAGCCAGCTGACTGTGATTGACCATTAATTAGAAACAACCACATGAGACCAATCCCAGATGCACCTGTTGCATTCCACAGCAGAAGATAACCATTGTTTGCATTTTGTTCCTGAGGCCTCGCAGCTTCTCAGGAGGAAAAATCCTAAGGAAAGGATTTTTCATGAAATGTGTCTGTGACAGGGTGACAGCGCCACCCCTCCAATGACACTGGACAAACCAACAGTCCATCAAATTTCTCTTTCTCTATAAAAGAATGCAAACCAATAAGTTATTTACAGAAAGTGAGTTGGCAAAAGCAAAGGGAACTTTGAAAATTAGACCTGGATTGCAAGAAGATTCAATCAAACGGGTTCACTGGAAAAAGAAAATCCCAATAAACTCAGGGATCCTCGATGAGGCTGCTCCAGGTCTTGTCCAGCCTGGACTTGGGCACTTCCAGGGATCCAGGGGCAGCCACAGCAAATCTGGGAATTCCATCCCAGCCCATCCTCACCCTCACAGTGAGGAATATCTTTCCCTTTCCTGTCTCTACACCCACCTGGAACAATCACCCAATGATTGCTTCACCAGTAAAATCCAGGTGCTATCCCCTCCAAAACACTGGGAGGAGAAATCTGAAGATAAATAAACCTCTCAACATCCAAAATCTGCTGTTTGCTGTGCCCAGAGGCCTCGACAAGAGCTGGAGCTGCTCCTGGTTCTCGACGCTTGCGAGCCCTTGCCCTGCAGAGCTTGTGCTCCAGACAGGAGTGACAGATGAAGGGTGGGAGAAAGGAAAATAGCAAACAAGAAAAAAAGATCTCGCACAGATTGAGGGACAGATTTTTCCACGAGCTAAACACATGAATACAGAGCTTTTATCCCCAAATGACTCCCCCTGTCATGTGGCTGTGGCAGCTCTGTGTGTGTGTGTGTGCTGGGGAGTGGAGGCAGCCCAGGAGGAGCAGATCTGTGGAGAACAGGAGTTGGTGGTGGGTACACGGTGTCGCAGACATCTTTTATGAAAAATCCTTTCCTTGGGGTTTTACCTCGTGAGAAGCTGGGAGGCCTCAGGAACAAAATGTGAACAATGGTTATCTGCTGCTGTGGGATGCAACAGGTGCATCTGGGATTGGTCTCATGTGGTTGTTTCTAATTAATGGTCAATCACAGTCAGCTGGCTCAGAATCTCTGTCCAAGCCACAAATCTTTGTTATCATTCCTTTCTATTCTTAGCCAGCCTTCTGATGAAATCCTTTCTTCTATTCTTTTAGTATAGTTTTAATGTAATATATCACAAGAAGGAATCCATTAAAAAAAAAAATCCAAACATCCTTGGAAGGTGCTTATCAAAACCTCAGGGATGTGTAGTGCAAGCGAGTTAAAAAGGGATCTTGGCTATGAACTGATTCCACGGCTGGATGAATGTCGCAGACATCTTTTCATGAAAAATCCTGTCCTTAAGATTTGTCCTCCTGAGAAGCTGGGAGGCCTCAGGAACAAACAAATGTAAACAATGGTTATCTGCTGCTGTGGGATGCAACAGGTGCATCTGGGATTGGTCTCGTGTGGTTGTTTCTAATTAATGGCCAATCACAGCCAGCTGGCTCGGACTTTCTGCGAGCCACAAACCTTTGTGTTCACTCCTTTCTATTCTCAGCTAAGCCTTCTGATGAGAACCTTTTCTTTTATTCTTTTAGTATAGTTTTAATGTAATATATATCACAAAATAATAAATCAAGCCTTCTGAAACACGGAGTCAGATCCTCGTCTCTTCCCTCAACCTGAGACCCCTGTGAACACCGTCACACACACGGTGTCCACACATCCCCACTGCCAGGACTGACACCAAACAGGCTCCCAGCACCCCTCAGCAGCACCACAACGGGCCTCGATGCTCCTCCAGCATGAAAGAGATAAAATCAAAATAAATCTTTCCTGTATTTAATATTTCTGTGTTTCCCTGCGTTTCCTGCTGGATTTTTGGCTGAGGCTGATGCTAATGGAATCCTTGGATGGTGACCCCAGTGCAGTCACTGAAGGACCACAGTGACAAAAGACCAGAAGGAGCTTTAGAACCCTCAGGATCTCAAATTCTTGCCCCAGTGTTGCAAATCAAGGCCCATCAAATCCATTTGAAAAACTCCTCCAGTTCAGAAAAGTGAAATCATTAAATTGTTTCTGCAGCCCAACACAATTTTATTTTATAAAAATTTATAATTTTTTTATTTTAATATAGAATAAATTAATGTATAAATCTATTAAATATAAAATAAATAAAATAAATAAATATGTTCATATTATTAAGTAATATATTTAATATAATTCATATAAAATTATTATTATTAACATAATAACATACATATATAATTAATATATAATTAAATACATATATAAATAAATACGAAACAAATATATTAAACATAAAATAAAGCACCCCTGAGTGTCCTTTTCTCCAGGCTGAACACCCCCAGGATGATGCAATTAAGTGCAGATTTGGTAATTTCGTGCCTAGAAACCCTTTTAGCTGCGCTGTCCATGCCAGAATCCAGCAGCAGGAGGTTTTGGGAGGGTTTGGGGCACAGCTGCAGGAGCTGAGCTCTCATCTTCAAAGGCAGATCTGACCTCACCAAGCTCAGCTCGTTCCCACCAACTGTTTGCCTCCCACCAAAGCTGCTTCCTGTTAATTTGTGTTCTTTTGATGTTGTCAGATCCCAAACCTCCCAGCTGTCCCCCAGCTCCTTCACCTGGGTCTCCCTGCGTCCCTCTCAGAGCCCCATCCCACGTCTGCACCCCAGATTAACACTCTCCATCTTTTACAAATAAATCCACATCTTGGGAATGAGGTTTCTGCTCTTTTTCCTGAATTCTTCCAGCCAGCGCTTGATCCAAACTCAAGGAAATAAAAAATGAGCGAAGGAACTGCAGCCCAAGCACCCTAAACAAGCTCAAAAGAGATTTTAGGTTTGAGAACTAATGGAGATTGGCAGGTAAATGTGAGTGGAACGGGATTTATGTGAAGCCTTTCCAAAGGCTGGGATCCTTGGATACCTTTCCACGCAACAGCCCCAGCAGAGCTCAGGGAGCAGCAAATGTGGGTCTGCCAGGGGCTGGGAATGAGAGCAACGTTTTTGAGCAGCTCTTTTCCTGCTGGTGCCATGGGAACCAGGGGTGGATCCATCAATCCTTCCCCCAGGGAAGGATCCATCAATCCTCCTCCTCCTTCTCTCGCACGTGGATCTGAGCTCACGGAATCCCCAGGGGTGGATCCATCAGTCCTTCTCCCAGGGATGGATCCATCAATCCTCCTCCTCCTTCTCTCACACGTGGATCTGAGCTCACGGAATCCCCAGGGGTGGATCCATCAGTCCTTCTCCCAGGGAAGGATCTCAACTAATGGAATCCAGAGACGGATCCATCAATCCTTCTCCTTCTCCCAGGGATGGATCTGAGCTCATGGAATCCCCAGGGGTGGATCCATCAATCCTTCTCCCAGGGAAGGATCTCAACTAATGGAATCCAGAGACTAATGGATCCATCAATCCTTCTCCTTCTCCCAGGGATGGATCTCAGCTCATGGAGTGGATTTTCCAGGAGTGGATCCATCAACCCTTCTCCCAACTGTGGATTTCAAGTCATGGGATCCAAGGATGGATCTATCAGTCCTTCTTCTCCCAGGGATGGATCTGAGCTCATGGAATCCCCAGGGGTGGATCCATCAGTCCTTCTCCCAGGGAAGGATCTCAACTAATGGAATCCAGAGACTAATGGATCCATCAATCCTTCTCCTTCTCCCAGGGATGGATCTCAGCTCATGGAGTGGATTTTCCAGGAGTGGATCCATCAGTCCTTCTCCCAGGGATGGATCCATCAATCCTTCTCCCAAGGGTGGATTTCAGTTCTTGGGATCCAGGGATGGATCTCAGCTCATGGAATCCAGGAGTGGATCCATCAACCCTTCTCCCAGCTGTGGATTTCAAGTCATGGGATCCAGGGATGGATCCATCAGTCCTTCTTCTCCCAGGGATGGATCTCAGCTCATGGAGTGGATTTTCCAGGAGTGGATCCATCAACCCTTCTCCCAGCTGTGGATTTCAAGTCATGGGATCCAGGGATGGATCCATCAGTCCTTCTTCTCCCAGGGATGGATCTCAGCTCATGGAATCCCCAGGGGTGGATCCATCAATCCTTTTCCCAGGGATGGATCTCAGCTCTTGGGATCCAGGGTGGATCCATCAATTCTTCTCGTGGAGATGGATCTCAGCTCATGGGATCCAAGGATGGGTCTCAGCTCATGAAATCCAGGGTGTATCCACCAATCCTTCTCCCGGGGTGGATCCATGAATCCTTCTCCCAAGGATGGATCTCAGCTCATGAGATCCAGAGATGGATCCATCCATCCTTCTCCCAGGGATGGATCCATGAATCCTTCTCCTGGAGATGGATCTCAGCTCATGGAATCCAGCTCATGGGATCCATCAATCCTTCTCCCAGGGATGGATTTCAGGTCATGGGATCCAGGGTGGATCCACCAATCCTTCTCCCAGGGTGGACCCATCAGTCCTTCTCCCGAGGGTGGATCTCAGCTCATGGAATCCAGGGATGGATCCATCAATCCTTCTCCCAGGATTGGATCCATCAATCCTCCTCCTTCTCCCAGGGACGGATCTCAGCTCATGGAATCCAAGATTTCCCTGAGATTTCTGCTGCCTCCTCCACAGCCTGAACCCCTCCAGGGAAAATCCATTCCTCTATCCCCAACCCAGCAATGGGGAACGGGAAGGAATTGCCCACGTTGGACTTTCCTGCAGCTCACTTGGAGGGAGATTTAACCTGGATTCCTGAGCCAGGCAAGGAAAGCCTCCCAAGAAAAACTTTGGCTGGAAACCGCTCTGTGTCAATGAGGCAAAACACGACTAATTTGGTGCTCCTGAAGTTTTATTGCGCAATTCGAAAGGATTTTCTCCTCTTCTGTAGCTAAAGCTGGTGAGCAAACAGTTCCTCATAGCTGCCTTTAGTTCATTTACTGCATAGATGGGAAATGTGTTTTTCAGGAAATAAACCCAAACCAGTCACTTATTTCAACCTATGGAAAAGTTACTGCCACCATTAGGAGCTCACAGGCTCTTCCAGGGAAATATGACCAGGACAGAAAAATGTGCAGTGCATTTTTGGAATATCAGAATTATTCTTTTTTTTTTTTTTTTTTTTTCCAGAACTCTCCTGAAATTAAAAAGAGCAGGGTAAAATTTGAGGAATATCAGAATGATTCTTTTTTTTTTTTTTCAGAACTCCCTGGAAATTAAAAGGAGCAGGGTGAAATTTGAGGGGGTAATACTTAAAAATTCCAGGCCATTTTGAATCTGTGCTCCAAATAATTAAGAGCTGAGATCCACCCTTGGGAGAAGCATTGAAAAATGTGCAGTGCATTTTTGGAATATCAGAGTTATTCTTTTTTTTTCAGAACTCCCCCAAAATTAAAAGGAGCAGGGTAAAATTTGAGGAATATCAGAATTATTCTTTTTTTTTGTTTTTCAGAACTCCTCCCTGAAATTAAAAGGAGCAGGGTGAAATTTGAGGGGGTAATACTTAAAAATTCCAGGCCATTTTGAATCTGTGCTCCAAATCATTAAAGGGTTCAGTGATTCCTGCTTAAATCAAGGAGCTGTTGTGAGGCTCAGGCAGCACAGAAATGACCAGAACATGTTCCAGATGGCAGGGCCACATCACACAGCCCAAAACCCAAGATGAGCAGCCACAGCATCCTTTAATCATTGGGATGTTGTTTTCCAGGGAATGACAACCCAGATGGAGCTCAGGGTGGTCTCATCCAGGGGGTTTCCTACACCTCAAATCCCTGATTTTTCAATCCAAGCACCCTCCCCTTTACAAGGGGAAGCTCCTCCTTGTAAAAACCTTTTGGGATTTGTGGAATCTGAGCGTGGAACAACTTGTCTGCTCCCTCCAAAGGCTCCCTGCAGCCCAACGTTCATTCCAGGGGCACATCCTCCCACCCAACAATGGCTTTTTGCTGAACAATCTCCCAACAACAACCACTTTGAGCATAATTAAGTAATTAATTATATTTTCTAATCTATTAAGCCTTGATTGCTTATCAAAGCATTCAGCTGGATCATTTTCCTCTTGTCATTTCCAATTAACTTTTTTTCTTTTTCTTTTTTTTTTTTTTTGTGTTAAGCAAAGGAAAAAGTCTCTCAAACTTCCCAGGGAATCAGGAGCTTCACTGGAGCAGAAAGAGGAATTGCTGATTTTTTTTTTTCCCTCTACTTTTGGCTTACTAAGGAGGGATTGCTTTCCAATAAAAAGGTTCTGTTCACACCCAGGCTGATTCCACCTGGCTGCCCCCAGCCCTTCTTCACCCTGGTGCCACCCCAAGCATTCCAGAATTTGGATTCTTTCCCACCTTGTGGGATCCCAGGAATCATTCACAAGTCACAAAAACCCTGCGAGTTTTCCCCTCAGAGTGGCCATTTCCTGAGCCCCCAGGCCATCTCCCAATTCAACACCCACACAAAGCTCTCAGTGACACCCATTTTCTGCTCTAAATGGCTCATTACACATCCTTAATTAACCTATTTATTTTTAAGCTTATGTGTTAAAGTATAATTATTTTATGTATTCATTAATATATTAATACATAATATATTATGGATATCCTAAAGAGTGCTGCAAGATTTAAATCTCTTCAATTAAGGCTTGGGCAATGATGAACTTTTTCCACTTCACTGTGGGCTTCAAGTGGCTGGGAAGGAGAACAATGGGCCTGGAATGGGCAGGACAGGAGAAACTCATGGATGGACAAATTCCATGAGTTTTCCCAGGGATAAAATCACCTGAGAGAAAGGAAAGAAAGGGGCAGACCTGGGGATTTTCCCTTTTCATTTCTTTCGCCAGCCCAGGTGAAATTCCAGCCATGAATTCCAGCCCAACACGGAATTCCACACTCTGTGATGGATGGGATGGAAGCCAAAAGTTTTCCCAGGTCAACATGGAAAAACCAGAGCTGTGCTGGGAGACAGCAGGGCCCTGTGCTCCCCTGGCCTGGAAAAAGCAAAATCCAAATGGTTTTGTCCAAATTTCTGTCTTTTCCCCCCAGACAGGTTTCCCTCATTCTTTCCACATGGGAACAACTTTCCCCTCAAGTGCCAGTTCCAATTTTGCCTGTTAATGACTCCAAGATCTAAAAAAAAATTGAATTATTTTAAACCCCATCTTCCAACAACAATCAAACAGGAAAACTTTCTCAAGAAAAAAATCATCAAAATCCACGGGATTCAACTCGGAGGGGAAATTCATCTCTGTGTCAATACAGCACAAACAGGTTTGTTCATCCTTCTCCTGGGGCATCGAAAGCCATTCATTCCAGAGCAGATCCATGGATGTGCTGCCATTTCCAGCTGCTGAAACAACGCTCCAGACAGGCACTAAACTCACTCTGGGCAGTAAATAAATTTCCTGCCTTATTGACTGAGGTGAATACAAAGAGATGAAGCACTAAATCCTGCCCACGGCACGCCAGCTCTAATCTCAACTTGTCATGCCAGCAAAAATTATATCCAGCTCAGGCCAAGGCAGTTCTGCCTCCAAAACATCCTTAATAAACATGTTGGGGGGGATTTGGTTATTTTTGAAATCTGGGGGAAGTTTCAGCTCTCCGAGAGGATTTTGAGGTGAGGTGAGGTTGGTTTCAAGTGACAGAAAGAGAGGAAATGGCCCCAAGCTGTGACAGGGAGGCTCAGGTTGGATTTTGGAAATGGATTTTCCAGTGGAAAAGGTGTCAGGTCTTGGAAAAATTTTCCCCATGAAATTGGTGGGGTCAGTGTCTCTGGATGTGGCACTTGGGGAGAATTTTTAGGGCTGGTGCTGGAGCTGCTGGGGTAACTGGAAGATCTTGAAGGTCTCTTCCAATCTTGGTAATTCTGTAAACCTGCAGACCTTAAACACCAATCGGTATCCAGAATTTTTAAATTTTTTAAATTTAAATTATTTTTTTTAATTTTTAAAATTTAAATTAACTTAATTTTTAAAATTTTTTAATCCAGCATTTTTCCATCCTGGAGAATCCCATTGAGCAGCTTACAAGGAACATTTCAGCCTCAGAGGAGAACCTGTGTAACTCTCAGTGTCCCACCTAAAAATTCAGTTTGAAATGTGGTTTGGGAGCATTAAAACCCCAAATAAACAAATAGTGAGCACTTCCATCCCTGCTGTGTCCCTCAATAATTTCATCCCACAGAGACAGCTCAGACAGCAGATCAACCAAAAATTTCCCATATTTCCACCCCTTTTTAGAGCTTTACCCAGAAACCAAGTAAACTTTGTTTCCCTTTTGTTGCTCTGCTGAAAACAGGGAGAGAACTTTGGGAATTCAGCCACTTGAGCCACAAATAATTTGAAGTCTAAAAACCTGACAAATAAAAGAAGAAAGTGACAAATAAACAGGAAAATTTGGGTATTTTAGGTGGCTGTAAAATACAGCAGCTCCAGATCCAAATGCATCCACATGCTTTTCTCTCCTCCCCACTTCCCACACTGTTGTTCATCAGGAGGTGCAATTTGAGTTTTTTCCCTTCCTTTCATTAAAAAGAATTAATTAAAAAATAAATCAAGACATAAAAACATTTAGACTTTAAAGAGACTGGACCTGCTCCTGGCCGGCCTTTGGGGCTTTATTGGGATTTATGTCGTGGAATGGCAGAGTTTTTCAATCACATCAGCTAAGAGCTGGAGATAAGATAGAGCCAGAAAAGGAATTACATGGGATATAACCTGTATAATTTGGCTTTCTGGCTGGGGAGAATAAAAAATAAAAAAAAATCCAAGGCAGTCACTGAAAGCCTGAGTGATTTTAAGATTTCAGCTTTAAAACAATTTATTTACTGAGGGACAAAATTGGGATAAGGATTCAAAAAGTGTCTCTGTGGCTTCTAAACCTGGGTCTGGTTGTCAGACCTGCCTTAAGCTCTCCAAGCCCAGTTTAAAATTTGAGTGCCCACGAGCATGAAAGCAGCTGGGGTTGTCTGGGGGTTTTGGGGTTGTTTGGGGGGTTTGGGGTTGTTTGCGGGTTTTGGTGTTTTTGGGTGTTTTTGGGGTTGTTTGAGGGTTTTGGGGTGTTTGGGGTTGGTTTTTATGAAGGAAGGTGACCCCACAGCTGGGAGGGAATGGTTTGGGTGGGAAAGGACCTCAAAGTCACCGAGTGCCACCCCTGCCATGGACAGGGACATTTCCCACTGTCCCAGGTGGCTCCAGCCTGGCCTTGGGCACTTCACTCTCCAATTCACTGTCACTTTTGGAAATCTATAAATGTTGGAGTCAGGAAATAAACTTCCCTTCTTTTTACCTTGCAGTTCCAGTGTCCAGGTTGTTTTATTTCATGTTCTATTGCGACACCCACGTTGCCCTGATTTTTAAAGATTTTCTAAGCCTTCTGATGTTCACATTCTTGTAACAAACTTTCTCACACACTTTATGTAAATAACTTATTGTTTTACATTCTTTTATGCAATTTGATGGACTGTTGTTTTGCCCAGTGTCACTGGAGAGGTGGCACTGTCACCCTCCAATCCTCTGTCACTTTTGGAAATCTATAAATGTTGGAATCAGAAAATAAACTTCCCTTTTTACCTCAAGAACAGCGGCGTGTCCATGTTGAGTTATTTTGTGTAGTTATTTCATGTCTTATAACAACACCCCTGCCCCTCACGACCTGGCTCCTTTCCTCTTCTCCGTTCCTCTAATTAAAAAAATGCCCCAGCTCCGTGCAGGCTGCGGAGCGCGCCCGCCGTCCCCAAACCCAATTCCACACAATGACAGCCTAATTAATCTTCTTCTTTTGTTTTCCCCGCCATCATCCCGCGCTCTGCTCGGCCGCGGAATGTGGGGGAATCTTGCTGAGAGCACATCTGCCAGGATTGCAGCGCGGAGGAAGGGATCCAGCAGGCTTTGGGGTGATTATTTCTGTATTTATGGAGCTCTGCTCTCCCAGACGCACGTAGGATGGGACAATCCATCCTGTAATGTCCCCGAATTTCCAGAAACACCTGCGATCCCAGACACCAGAGCAGCAGAATGCAGCAGGAAAGGCATTGCCCAGGGAGACATCATCACTCCCACACACGGCTCTCAGGTAAAGAAAGATGGTGTGACTCGGCCAAGGTCACCCAAAAACGGTGACAAAGCTGGGAGCTCAGCCAGCTCCTCACGCCCTCAGCTTAACTCCTGCAACTCTTTGTTTTCCAAAGTCTGTGTCCCCTCCACTCCTCCAGGGCTGGAATTGTGCTGACTGACCCCTCTTTAGCTCTCGTGGCTGGTGTGGGACTGGAAATCCAAATTCTGGCAAGCTCCTGCTGGAGCCACCAGCACATGGAGACACCTGGAGATGGCAAAGTTCCACTGTCCTGAATGGAACCAAACCCAAGCTTTTGGTTGGATCTCTCATCCCCAATGTCCTCATCACCATCCTCATTGTCCCCATCATTACACCAGTGTCATCCTCAACCATCGTTGTCACCATCATTGTCCCCATCATTGTCACCATCAATGCCCCCATCATCATCTCCATTGTCCCATCATGGCCGCCAGCCTCATCCACACCCATCATTGTCACCATCAATGTCACCATCATCATCCTCATTGTCCCCATCATTTCCACCACCCTCATCCTCACCCATCATTGTCCCCATCATCATCCTCATTGTCCCCATCATTTCCACCACCCTCATCCTCACCCATCATTGTCACCATCATCATCCTCATTGTCCCCATCATTTCCACCACCCTCATCCTCACCCATCATTGTCACCATCAACATCCCCAACACTGTCGCCAGCAACATCCCCATCATCGTCCCCATCATCATCCTCATTGTCTCCATCATCACCCTCACCCTCACCCGTCATTGTCCCCATCATTGCCACCATCAATGTCCCCATCATCATCCCCCTTGGGTGCCCAGGGCCTGTGCCAGCTGTGCACCCTCTGCCCCGGTGAAAAGGTAGATAAAAAGATCTAAAGGGTTAAAAAGATGAAAAGATTTGGGGATAGAACCTCCCCAAATCCATCTGCAATCCTTCATTCCTGTGGGAAACCTTGTCCCAACATGAGCCACCTCCTGGCACAGCTGGGGTTGTCCTCTCAGAGTATTCTGTTCTGTTCTTCATATTTCAGAGTCTGACACTGTGAAATGGCAAGGTTGCCACAATTTTTCACTGAGTTGCAGGTTCTGAGACCTTTCACCTCAGATATGAACACGAAGCAGAGCCTCAAGAGCTCCACAAAATTTCCGGGCTCACACGAAATGTGTTCCCTGGTGTTCTGATGGGGGCTGGAGGCTGGGTTTGACCGCCTGGGCTTGTCAGGGCCGAGCTGAAATTACTTCAGAACAAAATAATGAAAGGTCACAGGATTTCAATCAGGATCCTGGGCCTGTGTAAATCTCCTCTCTCCGTGGAAAGCTCCTGGTGCTGGGTAGGCTCAGGCCTGCTAAAGCCAGGCTCAATTTATAGCTTCAATATCAATCAATAAAATTTGGTGTCCGGGTTTTAAACGAGAGCTAAATTTGTCTCTGCTTCAAGGGAATGCAGCTACATCAGTGCAGCTTCTCACAGTTACACCAACGGAGCTGGGGCTGCACCTGAGAATTTTCCAAAGGCAAAACTCTGCGGTGTTTTTTTCCAAATTGGCTCCCTAAATTTCTGATAATTGCTAAAGAAAGTATTTGGCTAATGAGCAGCTATACCAACCACTTCCATTGGGAGCCACAGTGATAATTAGGAAGACAAAAAGAGGGGGAAGGGAGGAGGAAGAAGCTCCAGGTTCCTTGGGATAATTATAATTTGTGTCAGGGAAGACAAATATTTCATTTTGGGGCAACAGGTAGCTGAGGAATACGACGTGGGCTGTTCCAGTCACAACATGTCAGGGGAAGTGGTGTGATCCCATTGCTGCAGTCGTGCAATTAAAGCTGGCATGTGGTAATTAGCAAGGCAGGTGCACCGCACACATCCTCCAGGGCTCTGCACGAGCTCCTGGCTCCCATCATCCCACCCCTGGGTAAGTGATCCTGGAGACAGAAGGGAATGATACCCCCAGGATGCAAAACAGAGGCTGGGGAAGTTTATTTATGGAGAGCGGTGAGAAGGGAAGGAGAGGAATTGGGGTGGAATTGGGAAATCTCCCTGTAACAAGCTCCCAGTCAAGAGCAGGATATTGGAACTCAACTTCATGTGAGCTTGAGGAGGACATTTACAAAAAAATACAGAATTATGCCATCCAAGGTGTTTTTCAAATCCAGTTATCAGCCTGGAAGCAGGGAATGATCCACAGAATATTATTATGATGCCAGGAACAGATGATGTTATGATGTTATGATATCAGAATATTGTTATGATACCAGGGTACCTGCGATGTTTGGGGTCCCTGGAAGGGTTAAAAAGGGAGTGGAGCAGGCACTTCACAGTGTGGGACTTTCCAATGTGGTGGGATTCAAAAGTTGGATTGGTGGTCTTGGAGGTTGTTCCAGCTCCAACAATTCCCTGACTCTGTGTGTGTCCCATCCAAGCACAATTCCAAAAACAAAATCCCTCAGGAATAAAAGGAACAAAACCAAAAGGAACTGTCCTTTTGGAGCTGTGCCTCAGATCCTACCTCAATTTTATTTGTGCAGAGAGAAAATTCAAGTTTTTATAAACCTTTGTGGATAGAAAACTGAACACCACGAGCATGTCTCCTGAAATTCTGCTGCCTGAGAACCCCTAAAAAACCACTGTTAACAGGAATAAACATCCCAGAGGAAATTCCTGCTCCAGGAGCTCCCCGGCAGAGTTAATGAGAGCTGCAGCCCATGGCAGAGCACAGGAAAACAATTAAGAGTTGTTCCTTTCTTCCTAAATACCAATATTGATAAAGCTGTGGGACTTAAACGACCGTGAGACGTTTTACGGCTCCTGAGAACTTCCTCAGATATATGAAGTGGGCTAAGGAGTTAAAAAGGAGCATAAACTCCCCAGCTCCAGGCCAACAACAAAGTGCTCTGAGGCAGGAAGGAGATGTCACCTCTGGAATGGCTCAGGAGATAATTAATTGTCTGGAAGAGCATTTTTTATCATCTCCAGCACTAACGAACTCCTCACACAATTCAGCTCATTCAAAACGCTCCCTTTTATGCCTCCCACTAAAAGGGAAGATTTTTCAAAACTACCCAGGGGCATTTGGGTGCTAAATTTTCATTAAAATTAATGGGAGCTGAGCCTCCCAATTCCCCCCAGTGCCTCTGAGAGGCTCGGACCAGGCACACACAAAATCCTGATCATTCTGAAGGCTCCTGATGCTTTTGGAGCATTCCTGGTTCTACCCAGAGGTTTCCCTGGGATGGAGCTGCCTCTTTCCACCTGTGTCACCTCCTCTCTCTTCCCTTTGTCACCTCTTGACCCTTCTGCAAAATTTTCTGTATTTTCACAAACAAAATCCCATTTTTTGCCGACACAAACCCAAAGAAGATGTTGCCCATGTGCAATTCTGGGTGAGCATTTGGAGCATCCCGAACGGGATGAGCTTTTTTCACGACACCAGCAATTATAATAATCCCAGCCACAATTTCTCATTTTCAGACCATTTTGGGTCCTCTCTGGAACACTGAAATTGGTGCTTGCAGCCCTGACAGCAAAGGACAAACGCCTTGGCAGGACATAATGCTTCCCTAAGAATAATTAAATCCAAACGTGGTGTAAATCCCAAGGGTGCCTCTCCTTTGGTAGTATTTCTATCAAAGAATCTTCAAAACCTTAAATCCAATATTTGGAATTTATGGGTTTCCCCTGTGGTTTCAAGGTGAGAGGCAGCTGTAGCAATGCTTTGGTGCTTCTGCCTGTCCCACCTTTTATTTAGGCCAGGAAAGAAAGAGAAGAGAACAAAATGCTGCCTTGAATGCCATGGCACAGATAATTCCTGTCTGAACAAACACAATTAAAGGGTTTTCAATAAAAAAAAAAGTCCCCCTAAGCCACATGGGTAAACAGAAATACAGTGGGAACAGAATTGTTTACATTGCAGCCTGAATGTTACGGAAATGTTGGCCCCAGGCAAGGTCAGAACAGGGATTAGGAGACAACACAGACAGGTAGAACAAAATTCTCATTATCTTTGCTTAAAAATAGGTACCCAATGCACGAAAACATTCAGTAAATTGCCCCAAATTATTCAGGTTTCTGCCAGAGAAGTACCAAGAGCTGCAGCTCAACACTCCCTGCTCAAACTCCCATCAAATGTAATTGAGGACAAGCAGAGACACGAGAAAAGAGACAAACTTATTGATCCTCCCAGCTGCATCAACAAGCAAGAAAAGAGCAAGCCTACCTCAAAAGAAAAGGAAAGAACATTTCTAGCTCATCAAAGGAAGGGGTAAAGGGTAATTTCATGGGGAATGGCACAAGGTTCCTTCAATCATTCTGCTTCCAACCCTGGGAATTCATTAATGGCCTGCAGGGTTGTGGTGTCAGTGTTTGATCTGGGGCAGTCCAGTGTCTACCACAAAAATCCCAATGTTTGGGGTCAGTGTGGTGTCCACCACAAAAATCCCAATGTTTGGGGTCAGTGCGGTGTCCACCACAAAAATCCTGATGTTTAGTCCAATGTCCACCACAAAGATCCCAATGTTTGATTTAGTCCAAAATCCATCACAAAGATCCCAATCTTTGGGGTCAGTGCAGTGTCCACCACAAAAATCTCAATGTTTTGGGTCAATCCAAAGTCCACCACAAAGATCCCAATGTTTTGGGTCAATCCAAAGTCCACCACAAAGATCCCAATGTTTTGGGTCAATCCAAAGTCCACCACAAGGATTCCAATGTTTGGGGTCAGTGCAGTGTCCAGTGTTTTGGGTCAATCCAAAATCCACCACAAAGATTCCAATATTCGGGGTCAATGCAGTGTGCACCCCAAAAATTCCAATGTTTTGGGTCAATCCAAAGTCCACCACAAAGATCTCCATGAAAACATTGAAATAAAGCAAATATCACTGGGAGAAAGAAGTTCCTGGTTTAAACCTGACCTCACCAGAGTCGAGTGAGAAAAGGCAGGAGCAGAAATAAAGCAAATATCATTGGGGGAAAGACGTTCCTGATTTAAATCTCACTAGAGCCAGGGGAGAAAAGGAGGGAGCAGAAATAAAGGAAATATCATTGGGAGAAGGAGGTTCCTGGTTTAAACCTCACCAGAATTGATGGAGAAAAGGAGGGGGCAGAAATAAAGCAAATATCATTGGGAAAAGAGGTTCCTGAGTTAAACTTCACCAGAGTTGAGGTAGAAAAGGAGGGAGCACGAATAAAGCCAGGGCAAGCACCTGGTTTGGAATATCTAGGGAAAAAATGAGGTTCCTGGTTTAAACCTGACCAGAGTTGAGGGAGAAAAGGCAGGAGCAGAGATAAAGCCAGAGCAGGCACCTGGTTTGGAATATCCAGGGGAAGATCCTGTGGTAAATTAAATCAGAGCGCACTCAGTGCCACAGAATGCTGAACGAGCTGGGAGGAATAAATGAGAGATCAGATTTGCAACTACTTAGCAGACACAGCGAGACAATTACAGCTGGTACATCATTCTGCCTTTGCACAGGGCCATAAATTGGTAATTTGACTCGGGAAAGCTCTTTGGGATGGCTTGGGGTTGGGAAGTGATATTGGAGAAGGAATCTCAGTGTCCACGGGGCTTGTTCTGCTGCAGCAGAAACCATTTCGTGCCTTCCTCTGTGGATTTGCTCTGCAGTGCAGTGAGGAGGAGGCTGTAAATGAGAGGTTGACGACTCCTTGCACTCATTTTTTGGAATAGAAAATGTTGTTATTATCTGGGCAACAAAGTTCTGGGAGCTGCTGCCACCATCCCAGACATTCTGAGGGCCGGAGGCTCAGCTCTGAAATTATCTCGAAAGGTCACATGGAGGGAGAGACAACTCTGCTAGACACTGCAATAAATAACATTTGGAATGTCAAGCCTAAAGTAAACTTCCAAAAGACTTCTCATGAGGGATGCTGAACGAGGATGAGCTGACATGGGATGGAACAGCAAATAATGTGCCAGTGGTGGGGAAAGGGTCTGCTTTCAGGATGGCTAAAATGCATCAAAATTGTCATCACGAGAAGGAATCCATGAAAAAAAATCCAGACATCCTTGGAAGGTGCTTATCAAAACCTCAGGGATGTGTAGTGCAAGCGTGTTAAAAAGGGATCTTGGCTATGAATTGATTCCATGGCTGGATGAATGTCACAGACATCTTTTCATGAAAAATCCTTTCCTTAAGGCTTTTCCTCCTGAGAAGCTGGGAGGCCTCAGGAACAAAATGTAAACAATGGTTATCTGCTGCTGTGGAATGCAACAGGTGCATCTGGGATTGGTCTCATGTGGTTGTATCTAATTAATGGCCAATCACAGTCAGCTGGCTCAGACTCTCTGTCCAAGACAGAAGCTTTTGTTATTCATTCCTTTCTATTCTTAGCTAAGCCTTCTGATGAAACCTTTCCTTCTATTCTTTTAGTATAGTTTTAAAGTCATATAAGAAAATAATATAATATATATCATATAATATCATAAAATAATAAATATTATTATAAATTATTATTATAATAGATATAAAAATATATAATTTATTATAATATATATTATAATTTTATATATTATAATAATATAATAATATATAAATATATAAAAGATATTATATAATAAATCTGTATATAATAATATAATAACATACAAAATATATAATATAATATAATATAATATAATATAATATAATACAATACAATATAATATAATATAATATAATATAATATAATATAATATAATATAATATAATATAATATAATATAATATAATATAATATAATATAATATAATATAATATAATATAATATAATATAATATAATATTATATTATATTATATTATATTATATTATATTATATTATATTATATTATATATCATATATATAATGTAATATATAATATATAATATATAATATATAATATATAGTATATAGTATATAATATATTATATATTATATATTATATATTATATATTATATATTATATATATTTAGATACTATTATAGTATAATATTTTATATAAATATATATTTATTATATATATAAATCGTATATCATAAAATAATAAATCAAGCCTTCTGAAATATGGAGTCAACATTCTTTATTCAAAGCACCTAATGATCACCAGCTCGGCTCTCAGATCCTATAAATAGCTGACCCCGCAGAGGATGGGATCCCAAAACTCAGATAATGAATTCCTCGGGGGCCCTGCTGCAACTCTGCCTCTGAGCTCTCTGTTAATATTCAGCTCATTTTCCCCTCCTCACATCGAAAATTTTGGTAAAAAGCAGAGGCTTGGTCCAGAGCTCGCTGCGGAAATCAAGGGGCATTTTTTGATTCTCTTTAGAACTGGGAGGGTTGGAGCAGAGATTGATGGAGAACATTATCGTGCTGTGAGATGAAAAAGGCATCGCAGGGCTCTGATGTCTCTTTTCAAAGGGAGAGAGCCTGTGCGGGAGAACTTCTGGGTTGCTGCAGCTCTGGAGCAGTCAGGAGGCCAGGGCAGCAGGAGGAGGGGATGTCTCTGGGTCAGGCTGTCCCTTGATGCCTTTTTGGGACTGCCTAAAAACAGAGGGCAGACAAAATTAAGGGAATGAAAAGCATTTCTATTTATTGAAAGGCCTTCAGGTGCATTTAGGGCTGACAAAGCCTCCCCAGGTGCTGCACCCTAAAATGGAAAATGAGTCACGGGTTTTTACACTTTTTGGTCCATTTACATATTGGGGTTAATATTCCATATACAGCTTCAGGTAATGAAGCCATTTACCCAAGTTTGCTGCCCCAAACTGACTTTTGTTTCCATCTCTGGGCCCTGAGACAGTGAGGTGTCCTTGGTTGCCAGGCCTGCAGAGGAATTGTTGTGTCTGCCCAAAATGGGAGAGCAGCAGCTCACACGGAGTGTGGAGTTTGGAGTTATGGACTAAAGAACTGCAGGATTATAAATGTATGGGAAATATAAAACTTGAAATTTTGGAGAGGAATTGCTGTGTCTGCCCAAAATGGGAGCAGCTCGCAGTGAGTGTGGAGCTCAGAGTTACACACTCAAGAACTGCAGGATTATAAATAAATAAAGAAATCCTTTTATTTAACTTTTATTTAACTCCTCAATGGCTGAGCCCCAGCCCCTGCTCTGCTCCAGCTTTTATTTAACCCTCAGAGAGTTCATTCTCTCTTTCTGTGACTTTGTTGCTCCATCAGGAAGGAACCAGGACAGCGCTGTCACCGCTGCCCCCTGTGACATGCCACCACTGCCCTCCTGTCCTTGGGGACACCCAGCCATGGTCACCCTGTCACCAGCAGCAGCTCTGACAGCAAAACCTCTCAGCACAGCTCAGCAGGGCCCAGGGGAGGCTGCAAATGGAGTAGGAGATCCAGGGCTCCAAAAAACGTCCCCCAGCAGCTCCGTCCTGTCCCACCATCCCTTTTCCCAGTCCTCATCCTGCCTTCTTTCATAATTCCATTCAAATTTCATAATTCCATTCAAATTTCACAATATTTCCCTCCCAGCTTTAGCATTTGGAGGGAAATATTAATTTGTTGGACATCATTGAATGTAAACTTTTCCAACACCTCCTTTTCGCTGGATGTTTGGAAGTCCAGCAATTAACTCCTCTCATCTCCCTCCTTCTGCTGCCACCTCTCTGTGCTCCCAGTTCTGTTATTTCACTTTTTTTTCAACTGGCATTTGTTAGTTCCTGACAGCCACTGGCACCGTGTGAATGATTGTCTCTCATTAATTAATAGCTTTATATTAGGAAAAAAAAAAAAGAAAGGATGAGCATCTGGGGGGAAAAATGCAGAGCACAAAAACTAAAAATACAGCTTTGACTGTCTCCCTGTCAATGGATGGGGTGATGAAATATTGCTGGTAGTAGACAGCTAATTAAAAAATGTGAGTTTGGAATGAAATAAATCATCAGCTGCTCTTATTTTCATGGAGATCAAACCCCACCTGTGCTCAGAGCTCCGTAAGGTCATGGGGGATGGATTTCATGGCAGGACAAAAGGAAGGAATGGTGGAATATCATGGAATAACCCACAGGGATTAGCAAAGTCCAGATTCTGTCCCTGCACAGGACATCCCAAGGATCTGACCAGGAGAGAAAGCTGGGAGAAGGAAAATGGTGAAAAAACATCAATTTATTTTTTAAAAAAATTGAATGGTTTGAGTAGGAGGGACTTTACAACCATTCCTGCCATGGGCATGGACACCTTTCTCTATCCCAGGGTTCTCCAACACTGTCCAAGCTGGCCTTGGGCACTCCCAGGGATCCAGGGGCAGCCACAGCTTCTCTGGGAATTCCATCCCAGCCCCTCTCCCAATATTTCTTCCCAAAATCCCATCCAAACCTGCCCAGGGAATCCTGGAATGGTTTGGGTTGGGAGGGATCCCAAAGCCCATCCAGTCCCACTATGGTCCCACACCTCCCACTGTCCCAGGTGGCTCCAACCTGGCCTTGGGCACTTCCAGGGATCCAGGGGCAGCCCCAGCTGCTCTGGGAATTCCATCCCAGCCCCTCATCACCCTCAAAGCCAGGAATTCCTTCCCATTATCCCATCCAAATCCACTTCCCAGGGATCTGCCAGAGGAAAACCATGATCAAACCCCACCTTCATCACTTCAGCTTCCTCTCAGAACATTCAGCCATCCTCAGAGGGAAGATTAACAGGAAAAAGTTATCCCAACCCTTTCCAGGCCCCGTTTTATGGAGCAGAGGCTGGAGCAAAACTGGGAAATCGGGAGAGGAAGGAAATGGATGAATCCATGAGCACACAGGGCCGTGCTGTGGGATACTCCCAGTTTTCCTGCAGGAACCACTTGGACAGCCAGGAATCCATGGATTGAGTCCCTCAGATCCCATTTTGGTAGCACAACCCAAACCTGAATGCCTGACTGTCCATGTCAGGTAGAAAACAAACCTGGAGTTACGTTGGAGAAGAATTAATTAACAAAAAGATAAAAATGAGCTGCTGGATTCAGCCATAGTTTACAAAAAGTGATCCCACCCTTACCAGGCCCTGTTTTATGCAGCAGAGGCTGGAGCAAAGCTGGGAAATGAGGGAAATGGATGAATCCATGAGCACACAGGGATGTGGTGTGGCTTCATGGATACTCCCAGTTTTCCCTGCAGGAACCACTTGGACAGGCAGGAATCCATGGGTTGAGTCCCTCAGATCCCATTTTGGTAGCACAACCCATACCTGAATGCCTGACTGTCAATGCCAGGTAGAAAACAAACCCGGAGTTACGTTGGAGAAGAATTAATTAACAAAAAGATAAAAATGAGCTGCTGGATTCAGCCATAGTTTACAAGGACATAAAATGATAAATTAACCGAGTTTGAAATGGAAATTGCACATGGTAATTACATGATTTATATTACACAAATAATGAATTAATATTAATTAATTCCAGAGATCTGGATTCTATTCTCCTGGCAGCACAGTTGCTGTGCCAAAAAGACCTTCATCATTCCATCTTGGTTTGTTCAAACAACTTTCCTTTAATCCTCTCCTTATCGGGACCGTTCAGATTTGCAAACTCTTCAGGAGAATTCAATTTTTCTTATATCCCAATTCCAAATATTTAGAAAGCACCTTGAGACAATCTCAGAAGAACAGATGCTTGAAATTCAGAACCTGTGAGGGTTTGAGGTGGCTCTGCTTCATTTTCTCTTTCTAGAAAAAGGCATTAAAGAGGCAAGCATAGCTCTCAAATCCACAAGTCCAGTGCACCCCAGTGGATTTCCCTGGCTCCATTTTCCCATGGATTCATCCCTGGATGGGTTGTTCACTCAAGGGTTGTGGGCTCCTCCCAACTTGGAATATTCTGTGATTCCATGATCCTCATTAAAGGATTGCCAGTTGGATCACTGGGATAAATTTTTTTTTCCTAATATCCAACCTATCCCTTCCCTGACGTAGCTTGAGGCTGTGTCCTCTGGTTCTGTCAGTGCTGCCTGGTGGGAGAGACCAATAGGTTGGATATTAGGAAAAAAATTTTCACCAAAAGAATAATAAAGCACTGGAATGCTCTTCCCAGGGAGGTGGGGGAATCACCATCTCTGGATGTGTTTATAAAAAGCCTGGACATGGCGCTGGGTGCTATGGTCTGGTTGAAGTGTTTGGGCACAGGTTGGACTCGATGATCTCAGAGGTCTCTTCCAACCTCATCATTCTGGGATTCTGGGATTCTGGGATTTTGGGATTCTGGGTTTCTGGGATTCTGGGATCCTGCGATTCTGGGATTCTGGGATTCTGTGATACCTTCCCTGCCATAACTTGAGGCTGTGTCTTCTGGTTCTGTCAGAGACCAACCCCAGCTGTCTCCAACCTCCCTTCAGGAAGTTGCAGAGAGCAATAAGGGCACCTCTGAGCCTCCTCTTCTCCAGCCTAAATATCCCCAGCTGAAAAGTGTGAAAGCCATGACATTTTCCAAATTCCTTCTCTTCCTTTGCTCAGAAATGAATTTTTAGGGGCCAATTGTAGAACCACAGACCCACATCCTGAGCTGGGTGGGCACAACCCTGAATGAGCAGGGCAGTGACAGGCAGGGAAGCAGGAGGGAGAGCAGGACAGCAGGGAAATGTGTTCCCTGCAGCTCCCAGTGCCCCTGGGAGCAGATGACAGTGATTTATCAGGCACTATTAAAGTGTCACCGTGTACCTGTCACTGCTGCTGCTCCCAGAGCTGCTCTGCGCCCGCTGCACGCAGAGCCCGAGCTCAGAGCGCTCTGCTGGGGGAGTGCAATGGGATCTGACACTCTTTGTTCCTCGCAGCACCAGCACAAGGCAGGAATGAAACTTTCCGTGACACCGCCGCTGTAATTTGGGAGGCAATTTTTGTCGGGAGAGTGTTTGGAGCGGGGTTTATGTAAGGAGTGGGCACGGAAGGGAGGGAGGGATGAGAACAAGGAGCTGTTTGCAGCTCTGGCAGGAAAAAAACAGCCGGCCCAGTGTGTTCTGATAGCCAGAGAGGCAATAACCAAATTACAGAGCTTCTCAGTGGCTTCTTCCCCGAAAAAGCCCTAATCCTACCCAAATCCTGACACCTCTGTACTCCTGGGTGGGGAAAGGGCAGTGACCAGGCTCTACTGAAGCCCCAGGACAGAGGGACAGAAAAGGGAACCCTTGGTTTGCTTCTCTCAAAATCTGTGCTAGAAATGGACTTTTGAGGTCCAGGCTTACAAGGAATAGTGGAAAACATCAGCGTGGAATTTCAGTGTGGAATCAGAGCCTGGATCCCATCCCATCCCATCCCATGGATCCCATCCCATCCTATGGATCCTGTCCCAACCCATCCCACAAGGCCAGGCTGGATAGGGCTCAGAGCACCCTGGGACAGTGGAATTCCCATTCTGGAATTCTGATTTTCTGGAAAACCCCATTCCAGACAGACTATCCATGAGCTTTGTCCATCGGTTTTCCAAGAGAGCACAAGAGTCCCGCACCTGAGGTCAAGCACCCCATGACAGCAAATTCCTCACCGGGTCTGGGAAGTTGTGACTCCACTCCCCAGTTTTTGGGGAGCTCACAGGAAGAGTTTTGCCACAAATCACAGAATTCCAGAATGGTTTGGAATGGAATTGTCCTCAAAGCCCACCCAGTGCCACCCCTGCCATGGCAGGGCCACCTCCCACTGTCCCAGGTGGCTCCAACCTGGCCTTGGACACTTCCAGGGATCCCCTGGGCATCCTAAACTCCAGCAGGACACAGAATCTCCTTATTACCAGTCTAATTCCCCCTTTTTTTCTGAGGATTACAGTATTTTAGCAAGACTACAAAAGAATATTTGCATGTACTCCACTCCTCAAATTCGTGCAACTTTAATCTGGGAAGATTAGGCCCGTTCCGCTTCGGATGTTCAATAAAACAGATGGGGAAAAAAAATCCTTAAGTAACCAGTGTGGAGTTAATTTTCTCATTAAAAAGCTCTAATTTCCACTGCTTTTTTCCATTTTTTGGAGGATTTACAGTGATATATCCATGCGCTCATGTATATCCAAGGGATAGCTTTGGAGATAAAAAAAAAAAATCCTATAACCCGTGGGAGATTTATTTTCCTAAGGAAGAATGTAAATTTGGCAGAGAAAAGCAGAATCAGGAGGATGTTGACAGCTGCCTGAAAAGAATTATTGGAGGAAATCTAATTTTACCACTGGAAGCAGATCCCAGCAATGAGATGAATAACGGGGAAAACAATTTTCCATTAAAAACACTTCCATGGGGTAGTTTTCAAGCAGCTGAAGGATGGCTCCACATATGTGTGGATAAATTCATAAATCAAGGAGCTGCAGACAAATAACAAGGAGGAAATTCAATCCAACCCTGTATTATGCCCACATCAGCACTTATTGATGAATAGACACCAATTCTGGAAATATTTTGCTTCTGGTGAGGACTTTTGAGGGAAATATTTTCTGCTTGCATCTAAATCAGGATTGATGTTTATTTTATGAAGAAAAATGCTTCTTTCCAGTGAATAGTGGGCTTTTAAAGAGTTGTCTGTCCTAAAAATCAAACACAGGTTGACTTTTCAGCTGTTCAAATGTGTCTGGGCCTAAGAATGGTGGTGTTGGGTATTTAATTTTTTATTTCTGTGGTCACAAATGTACATCTGGTAATTTTTTACTGTTTAAACCACTTAATGTGCCACTTAAAGTCTGTGTAACAAGAAATGGTATCAGCTGAAACTTTGTCAAAGAGAAACTGAGTGGATTTACAGAGCAGGTTCCAACCTTGAGCAGCAGGAAAGTCCAGGCCCTCATCCAAAGGAATTTTTATCAATGACAGCATTTCTCCAAAATTCATCTGCTTGACTTCACTGCATTCATGAGGTTTTGGCACTAAATGACACAAGGGAGTGACTAAAAACAGAGGAAAGAATTTCTGTTTTCTGAGCTTGAATTATCAGAGTTTACTCCTCCTTACAGGAAGCCCCTTTGGATGAGGGCCTGGACAAGAGGGAATGTCCAGGACATTCCTCTTGGAATGGCTTCCAGTGCCAGAGGCAGGTTTGGGTGGGATAATGGGATGGAATTCCTTCCTCTGAGGGTGATGAGGTGCTGGGATGGAATTCCCAGATTTGCTGTGGCTGCCCCTGGATGCCTGGAAGTGCCCAAGGCCAGGCTGGAGCACCCTGGGATAGAGGGAGGTGTCGCTGCCCATGGCACAGGGTGGAATTTGGTGAATTTTTATTTATTTTCCAACCCAACACATTTAATTATAATATTTAGTCCTCTTCTGGACTTAGCCCCCTCTAACCAACTCCCACAAAAAACACCTTTCTCCTCTGGGAACGGGAAATAAAAAGATGTCACTACTTGATGTCATGATGTGATTGAACAGATCTTTTTCACCTTTCTGAATACAGAGACAAAACCCAGATTTCCATTTTTTTTCCTCCTTTGTTTCCCAGTTTGAATTCCTTTGCCTGATAGAAATGAGAAGGAAGCTGGGAAGTAAATCCATCATGGAGAAGAATACTGAGAAGTAAGTTATAATACAGGTGTCACACACGATTTAGGGGATTCTGGCCCCAGAACTAAACAGCAAAGCTCCTCATGCAGATTCATTGATACCACCCTAATTTATGTGACAGCATTTAAAGGAGAAAAAAAAATTATGAAGCAGGAATACACAAAAATAAATTTCCTTCAACACAGCCTAAATTTAATAAAGCAATCTAGCAACTGCCAGCGAGAGCAGGGCAACTCCAGAGTGATTAAATAAGGAGGAGCATGAATTATGCAAGGCAGTTAATCAGCGTGGAGCTGCTCTGTGCAGCACCCACTGCACCCCTCCATCCCCTGAGCCCCCCATTCCCTTGGCTCAACATTCCCACCTCCCATTCCATGAGGATTTTCCCCCTACTCATTCATTTTGGGGTTGTGCTGGAGGTCAGGTTCTCTCTGATGTTTATTTCAATGCACAAAAAGGATTTTTTTTTTAATTTGAATGCGCAAAAAGGATTTCCTTCCCCACCTTCTGCTCATTTGGGAAGATTAGGGTGAATCTGAACAGTGTCCCAGTGGAAATCTGGGATTTATTTTCCATCCTGGCTCCTTCCAGTGAAAAGCAGTAGTTTGAATTTACATTTCTCCCTCTGTTTAGCATCACTGGCTGGATCTATTAATAGCTTTCTTTCCCAGTTTCTAATGTTAACAGAAGTTTCTCTGCATCCACACTTGCACAGTTTTCCTTTGCCATTTCAAAGGCATGAATTTATGCTGGCAAACCCAAATGCATTTAAAGGGTGTTAAAATGGCATTTCCATGAGAGGAGCAGCTCAGTCTCTCCATCACCCACCTGAGCTGAGGGACCAAATTTGGGTTTTTTGTACCCAAAGCTTTGATTTGGATCCCTCACCCAGGCCCTTCTGTTCAAGTTATTCCCTTGGGAATAACTTCCACTTGGGAAATGTTGGGATTTATGTAATTACAACCCGTCAAAAATCTGGAAACTTGGAAGTTTCTCTCCCTCTGCACCTCACTTTAGTCATCTTTAAAACTCCTGTAAGTGAGCCCTCAACTCATGGAGATAATGAGGGATGAGCAGGGTGGAAATCATGAGGTGTCAGGATAATTTTAATTTAGCTGAGACTGACAACTGTCAGGCTCTTTTGAAAGTCAGAGTTTATTTTTAAACTCTGTATTATGAACAATTCCGGATGGGAAGAAATCAGAGCATTATAAACAAAGGCCTTGTGTTCTATTAATTGATCCTGAGCCACTGCCATTAACAGACAGGATGGAAATATCTTTGATTGAAAGCAGTATCAATTTTTAAGCCTTTAATTCATGGATTCTTATTTTTTAGAAATATTTTTCCCCTCCTTTAATTCGGTCTTAAAAATCGCCAAAGCAGAGCAGGAATTCAGACTTGTGGTCTGCTCAGCTCTGGGTTCTTGCTCAAGAAATGTCCCCACTCCACCACAGTGCCAAGACTTTCTACCTGAACAGGCAAAACCAATTTTCCTTCTTTCAGCAGGATCAGAAAATGGATTTTCTTATAAAAATGCAGGGACACCTTACACTGGAGTAACCCCCGACAAAAACAAGGTGACAGCAGAGGGAAGGAGATGCATCCACAGAACCCCAGAGTCCCTGAGGTGGGAAAAGCCCTCCCAGACCCTCGAGTCCAAGCTATGACCAAACCCCAGCTCGTCACCCAGCCCAGAGCACTGAGTGCCACCTCCAGGCCTTCCCTGGCCACCTCCAGGGCTGGGACAGGACACCAAGAAGTCCCTGGCAGGGAAGGAGCAGCTTTAGCTCAGGTGTCCTGAGCTCAAACCTCTCCTGTCCCTGGGATAACTCAGGCATCAGGACACAGGGACAGGCTAAATGACACAGGGACAGACTTTAGGACACAGGGATGGGCTCCAGGACAGAGGGACAGGAACCAGGACACAGGAAAATGTTCCATGGCACAAGAAAAGGCTCCATGGCACAGGGACAGGCCCTAGGACACAGGGACAGGCCCCAGGACAAAGGGACAGGCCCTAGGACACAGGGACAGGCTCCAGGACAGAGGGACAGCACCCAGGGACAGCTTCAGGGCACAGGGACGGGATCCAGCACCCAGGGATGGGCTCCAGGACACAGGGACAGCTCCATGGCACCGGAAGATGCTCCAGGACACAGGGACAGGCCCCAGGACACAGGGACAGGCTCCATGCTCCATGACACAGGAGAATGCTGAATGGCACAAGAAAAGGCTCCATGGCATAGGGACAGGCTCCAGTGTGCTGAAGCCATGCCCACACCCAATTAAAATGCTAAACCAGGCTTGATGCCCTTGTTTCTAGCAGGATCCATCACCTCCCTGGCTGATAGCACTCCTTATCTCTGGGCTGCTCCGAGCAGGGCCTGAACATCATCCACGCAACAGGGCCGCGGTCCCAGGACACCTCAGCATTCCTCCCATATAAATAACAATTTGTGAGTGCAAAGATTAGATAAACACCTTTTCCATAACCCTGGCAGCACATCTGCTGCTCTGGGAGAGCTGAGATTCCTTGGAGCTGCTCCAGAGGTGAATTTGATCCTTTTACACGGATTCCCTTTGGAGTCTCATCCTTTCCTGTTCATGCACACTTTTAACACTTGCTTCTGAATTTTATTCCAGCACAAGCTGGCTCAGGTAATTTTCTACCTATTTAATTGTAATTTTTGCCTCAAATACCTCCACAGTAAACCCTTCATTTCACTGAGGGCTTTTTAATTTTTCACCCTTGTAAATAAAGATGAAATCCATCACATCCAAAGTGTGTAAGAGATCCAAGATCCTGAGCCCTCAGCACACTTGTTGAGATGATGCTGGGTTAAGGATCTGAGCTAAATTTCCTTGAAGAAAGTGTCTGGAGTGATATTTATCCTCACCAGACTTGTGAGAAGTCCACAGAGAGGTGTGAGGGAGTGAAGGAGCCCTTTGCACTCCTTATGATCATCCCCAGGTCACATTCCCCGCACAAATCCCGCTGAAGCGAAAAAAGAAAAAAGAAATGAAAGAAAAGGCAAGTGGGAAAATAAAAAAAGGATTCACAAGGAAAGCCAGAGGCCCAATTTAACAGCAGCTTTTCATGTGCTTAATCAAGCTTTAGGTTTTTGCGTTTATCTTTGATGTTTCTCCAGCAGCTTCAAACCGCCAGAGGTGTGAGTGCAAAGCAAATCCTGAGCAGCTGCTGGATTTGGGATCAGCCCTCAGAAATTTCATGTGAGACCTGGCTCCTGTGCGGCTGGAGCTCTCTCAGGACTTCTGCTGCTCACAGTGACCCCAAGATGTGTTAGAAATTCTCTTTTCCCAGCCTGAAGAAGGAGTCAGAGCTCTTCAGTTCTCGGTCTCAAGGTTGTTTATTGTTTCTTATCTATAAAATTCTTTCTCCTGTCCAGCCAAGATCTGCTCAGCAGGACAGACAGAGGCACACTGACACCCTCAGGGCGGTGTTATCTTTTTATACTAAAAACTATATGTAAATTATTTACAATAACTTCCCAAAACCTATCACCTATGTTAGACAGTGAGCTTCTACGCTAACTCAATCCAAAAGTGCCAACATTACAGCAGGAGATGGAAGCCAAGAACAAGCAGAAGGACAGGACATGTCCAGGTTCCTCCATCTTGTGCCTGAACCCCAATTCTAAAAATCCCCCCAAAATTCTATTTTTCACCCTGTGATAAGTTCACTCTCATTCTACTCAAACTTTCATGGCTTGCAGATCCTCATATAAGGTTGGTAATTTTTTCCAAGGGCTAAATCAAAGTCACAGGAGTCCTGGACTCTGTCCTGGATTGCTCAAACCCCTGCCAGCACCAAGGCTTTTTATTTTGCTGCAGATTCACAGAGATTTTCATAATTCCTTGCTATTAAACCCAGCTAATGATAACCCTTCGTCCTCGTCTTCCATCAAAATATTTCAGGGAATATTTACAGACAGAGAGAGATTTGCTTTGCCTGCTGCCTGTTTGAACCCTTGGGTGAGCAGGGAAAAAATCAAACACAAATTATTTCCACGCCTGTGCAGCTTCCCTTGGAAAAGCTGACGGAACAAACTGCATGGAATTCATGCTGTACTTTGGGGTTTTTTGGAACAATTTTTCAGCTCCTCAAAGAGAAATGCCAGGAACTGTAATTTGGAGTCCTGCCTGGATCATCTCCACCCCAAAATGTGTGGATTGGCAATGTGCTCCCAGTTCCCTCAGGAGAGCAGGAATAATCTGACTTTTAATAGGAAATTTGGACCCAGCAAAGGAGATTTGAGATCTGATTTTACCTCAGTGGTTCAGGCACAGCGTGAGGACCACAGAAATAAAGGAGGCAGAGCTGAGGGAGAAATAGCAGAAATAAAACAGGACTGGGGTTGGGATTTGTTCCCACTGAGCCCCCATTCCTAATTCAGGACCTGAATTTCCTAAAGCACCCTCAGAAAGCAAATCTGATCCATTCACTGATAAATTCCCATGATTATAGTGACAATATTCCTAATTTTAATCCTTTCATTAAATAAGAACCCAGAGTTTCACTAAACACGTAAAATTCAGCTCATCCTGGCATTAAAAGCAACTAAAAAAAGCGCAAATAAATACACAGAACATTGTGATTTTTTTTTCTTTTAATTCACTATTTTTCAGAGTTTTTTTTTTTTTTTTACAACTAGCAGCTGGTAATTCTGACAAGTTTGGGATTGGCACTGCTGGGAAAGGGTGTGGGTTTTTTTTTATTTTGTGCTCTCCAAAATCCTTCAGCAGCAATTGTGAGCTAACCCAGGGACTCCTCCAGCACCAGGCTGCTGCCAACCAGCTGATTCCCAGGCAGCTGCCTGATCTCCCTCAAAATTATTCACAGCTTGGGGATGGAAAAAGATAATAAACATATGGAATAAGATGGTGAGAGCCTGGAGAAGAGAGGGGGATAAATAAAGGTTCAAAATCTGCCAGCTGGGGAAATATGAGCCAGTAGGTAGAAAGCAGGAGAAAAATGAAGTCTTGTCAAAGAGACAAGAGTGATTTGGTCAGTTTTGGGAATGAAAATCCCTCTGTAATGAAGAAAATGAATGGAACAGCCACCAGTCCCAGGCAGCAGTGACATTTTCAAGCAATACTGGTGTAAGTAGTGAGCTGAAAATTTCATTTTTAGGGACCTGCCAGCTGCCAATCCAAAAGACAAATCTCAATAAAAGAATGTGTTGTGTGCCAGGGTTACTTTGAAAAATCAGATTTCACAGGATCCTGGGATGGTTTGGGCGGGAAGGACCTTAAATCCCATCCAGCCATGGGCAGGGACATCTCCCACTGTCCCGGGTGGCTCCAAACTTTCATTAAATCACAACCCAGAGTTTCATTAAACGTGTAAAATTCAGGTCATCCTGGCTTTAAAAACAACTAAAAAAGAAAATAAATACACAGAACGCTGTGCCCAACCCCATTTTGCCATCAGTGACACCAAGATCCTATCCATGGCACAAATAATCCCCATTGATTCTGTGCCCATCCCTATTTTCCCTTCAGTGACACCAAAACCCCACAGCTCCATGTCCATTGGTGCAAATAATCCCCATTAATTTTGTGCCCATCCCCATTTTCCCCTCAGTGACACCAAGACTCCATCAATTGGCACAAATAATCACATTAATTTTGTGCCCACCCCATTAATGCTGTGCCCACCGCCATTAAAACTGTCCCATCCCCATTTTCCCCTCAGTGACGCCAAAACCCCACAACTCCATGTCCATTGTCACAAATAATCCCCATTAATTTTGTGCCCATCCCCATTTTCCCCTCAGTGACACCAAAACCCCACAACTCCGTGTCCATTGTCACAAATAATCCCCATTAATTTTGTGCCCATCCCCATTTTCCCCTCAGTGACACCAAACCCCATCCATTGGCACAAATAATCCCCATTAATTTAGTTCCCATCCCCATTTTCCCCTCAGTGACACCAAAACCCCATAGTTCCATGTCCATTGGCATGAATAATCCTCATTAAAGCTTTGCCCATCCACATTTTCCCCTCAGTGACACCAAACCTCATCCATTGGCACAAATAGTCTCCATTAATTTAGTTCCCATCCCCATTTTCCCCTCAGTGACACCAAGACCCCTTAGTTCCATGTCCATTGGCACAAATAATCCCCATTAATTTAGTTCCCATCCCCATTCTCCAGGCTCCCCTCCCAACTCCCACCCACTCTCCCTGAGCCAAAAAAGTCACAGGATCCCTCTCCAGCATCTCTGGCTCATTTGCTGCTCCCAAAATGAGGATTTTCTCTTTCCCCCAGTGCTCTGAATGGAAAACTTGGATGCAAATATGCCCAGCCCCTCCCTCCTGGAGAGAAATATGGACAAATCCAGTTATTAATTCCCCATTGTTGTTCTGACTTTAAACTGCTCTTTAAAGCCACTGCCATCCCTTTCAAGCAGTGGAGGAAAAAGAACTCTTTAATCACTAAAAGTGCATTAAAAATTCAGCACTTGAATCCTGCCTAATAGATTGATATTTCCCATGAGCTGGCAGGGGAAGATTAGCTATTAAAAATTCCCCTGTCCACTGGCATGTTAAATCCACCCGAAACTGGGCCCTGCTTGTTGTGCTTGTTTGTTTTTCTGCTTAAAGACACACTTAAATTCTGACCTCTTCACACTTTAAATAAATCAGGGAAATTTATTTCTGTGTTTTTACAGGGTTTTTAAGGCTGGCTTCCATTTCCACACTGGATCCTGCCTGTGCTTCCCAGATTCCCAAGGCTGCCTCGATGTTTGGAGGATGCTCTGGATGAATTTAAATCCAGGTGTCATAAACTCTGCAAATTCTGCTTTGTCACCCCAAACCTCTCCATTAGCTGGGTTAAGGATTAAGATAAAAAAGACTCAAACACTGCAGAGAATCAGGAAATGGAGTGAAAGATTAAATCAGCCCCTGGAAATGTAAATTCATCTCCAATGATGGATTTAGGGGACATAGGGAGGAGTTTATTCCCAGCTTAAAACCAGGCAAAATCCTCAGCTCCTTCCTCAGTCCTTCATTCCTCCCATCCACCCCTTCAGGGATCTGCAAGTTTTGGGGTTTTTTGCTGTCTTTTTTTTTAGTTTAAAATTCCAGGTCTTGGGAGTTTCAGCTGTCCTGAATTGATCAGAAATTCAGGAGATTTTCTCTGTGTCCTGTGGGACAGCTGTTGATCCCAGAATTCCATTGAAAACATAAAATTTTCACCTTTCTCTCTTAAGCCCCAGATCCTCCCACCTCTCTTGAGCTAAACTGGGCAGGGAGTGTAGTTAAAATGGGATTTTTTTGGGATAAATACCTGGTAATACTCTAAAACCACAGTGGAATTCTTAAAAATTAAACCTTAAAAATAAACTAAAATTCTTAATAATAACAACAACTCAAATGACTTGAATTTGACCGATGCTGAACATGTCAGATTTTTATGGCCACAAAAAAAAAAGTGATTTATAGGCAAATCCACCCTGTCTGTGGCATCTGAGAGAATTCTTGCTCTGACAAGATCCTGTAGATAAATTTCTGTTTCATTTCATGGTATTTCTTCCAGCCTGATGTTCCAACCAGAAACCACACTGGGAACAATTTGGGATGGAATAGAAAATGATAATGTCTAGACTGCAATGCTGCCTGAAGTATTTTCAGGGAATATTAAAAAAAACCCAAGCATTAGCAGCAGCTCTAATAGCTACAAGTTAATAATGACAATGTTAATTTTAATTTTAATGGTTCGAGGTGGGCACTTAAAAAAAAAAACAAAACAAACCACAAAACAAAATCAATGAGCTGGGATAGGAATTTTAATTTGGAAAGCTGGACAATTATTAATCATTTGTATTATTCAATTAATAGTGACTTTTCTAATTAATAGGATGGTTTATGTCCCCATCTGGCATTTAAAGGCATCATTCATTTTTATTCTTGGGAAATATAAACAGCTGCAAAGGGGCTTGATGCACTAATGGAGAGAGAAATTAAACACTGAACAGGCCAAGTGGGAACTTGAACACAAACATCACCACAGCCCATGGAAATTTTCACTTTCTCCATCTCCTGTTCCCTTTCCAGGACTCCTGAACCAAAATCGGCATTTTTACCAAGATTTCCATGGGTTTGTCCCTTTCCCATCTCAGGTGCCACAATGCCAGTGCCACCAAGCCCCAAATAAACTGATTTTTCCAGATATTCAGAAGACCCCCTTAAAAAGAAAGAAATAATTAAACAGAATGAGCTGTTGGAAGGGCGATAGATGCAAATTCAATATCTCCTGATTTTATTCCGGGCTTTTGCCAGTGACTTAATGAACAATCACAGACAAGCCACTTCATGTTGTTTCTCAATACATTAATTAGGAATAACAACACTCATCTCCCAGGCAGCTCCGCAGCTGAAGGTGGCAACGATTTCCTTTTTATTGTGTTTAAAAAAACCCACCCCCACTCGGAGATGGAAACAATTTGCCAGAAATTTCCACATCAAAACAAACAGAATGCCACGAGCAAGAACAACAAAGCTCTGTGCACACCCAGGGGCGCTGCTCAGGATCCAAATCCATTTGCCATGAAAAACTGCAGATTTAGGGTCATGCTCCACTAAATAAAAGGCAAAAAGCTCAGGGAATTTTGTAGCAGGTTTTTTTTTTTTTTTTTCCCCCATGCCTAACAATCCTATTTGGAAGAATCTATCATATATATTTAGAAAAATAGATTTTCTAGCTGTCAACGCTCCCAATTCTTGCTGAATTTGCTTTGCAGATGTTTTGGAGATGCCAGAGGAAGGGGAGGAGAAGCTGAGGCATCAGGACATTGCTGTGTCCACCCTTCTGGAGTGGAAAACTCAGCAGCAGATCCTGTCCCACTGCTGGGATTCACCAGGACACAAAGGATTTAATTAATTTAATTAATTCAATATCCCAACAGCTGGGAGAAGGAAAGGTTCTGCCGTGATTCCCTACAGAAGATGGGAGGCACAGAAAAATGGCTTCAATTTCCACATTAGACACACAACTCCTGGGACTGGCTTTGGAATTAAAATCCAGAATGGTTTGGGTTGGAATTAAAATCCAGAAATGTTTGGGATGGAAAGGACCTCTGGAATTAGAACACCTGGGACTGGCTTTGGAATTGAAATCCAGAATGGTTTGGGTTGGAATTAAAATTCAGAATGGTTTGGGTTGGAATTAAAATTCAGAATGGTTTGAGTTGGAATTAAAATCCGGAATGGTTTGGGTTGTAAAGGACCTTTGGGGTTGGAACACCTGGGATTTGCTTTGGAATTAAAATCCGGATTGGTTTGGGTTGGAATTAAAATCCAGAATGGTTTGGGTTGGAAACACCCAAATCCAGAAAGGTTTGGATTGGAAAGGACCTTTGGAATTGGAACACCTGGGACTGGCTTTGGAATTAAAATCCAGAAAGGTTTGGGTTGGAATTAAAATCTGGAATGGTTTGAGTTGGAATTAAAATTCGGAATGGTTTGGGTTGGAAAGGACTTTTGGAATTGGAACACCTGGGACTGGCTTTGGGATTAAAATCCAAAATGGTTTGGGTTGGAAAAGACCTCAAAGCTCATCTGGATCCAACCCCCTGCCATGGACAGGGAATGATTTTGCATTTGGTTTTCTGTTTTACAGACAAAGCAAAGATGATTTCGCTGTTGTCACGTTGTTTTGGGTGCTGAACTCTCGGATTCTGTCTCTGCTGGAAATTCAGGAATAGCACAGCCATGGCTGAATTGGCTCAGCACGGTCACAGCTGCAGAGTCTGCACTGAAAATCCCATTTTTTCATTGATATTTTAGAATTCCAAACTTTCCTGGACTCACACTGGGTCAGAATCCAGATCTGAGAGCTCCAGCCAAGGACAATGCCAATATTTGCATCAGCTCCCAAAGAGCCGGGCGGGATGGTGACACATTTCTGCTAAAAAAGGGAAATTTGGGTAACTCTGAAAAGGAAAATCTGAGTAATCTGGGTAACTTTGAGGAATTTGAGTAACTTTGAGTAACCCTCAACACCTGTGAGAGCCACCAGGTCACCGGAAGGTTTGGCCACCCCCAGGTCTCACCTTGACTGCAGGGGTGTGGAATCAGAGAGAGAGATAATGACCTTAAAGTGTCTCACAGAAATGATGGAAAGAGCCAGAGTTTAATCTTAAAAGTCATCATTGATCATTTTAAGGGCTCTTTGACATCCCTCTCTTGAAACAATGTAATTGTCTGTAATTATCCCTGCAATCTGGGAGTTTGGCACACGCTGGGAGCCCCTGGGGTAACTGCTGAACTGAATTCCCTGTGCTTTGCTGGATTTTGGGATAATAATTATAAATATAAAAATAAAATATAAATATATATATATAAATATAAATACATAAATAGATAAAAGATATATTAAAATCTATATAAATCTATATAAAATAATTTAAAATATAAATATAAATATAAAATATAAATATAAATATAAATATAAATAATATAAATATAAATAATATAAATATAACTTTTTTTGCAGGTGCAATTTTGATTGGTCCCATGTGAATTGTTTTTTTTCTCAATGATCAATCACAGTCCAGCTGTGTCAGACTCTGTGGTCAGCCACAAGATTTTATTATTCATTCCTTTTTAGCTTTCTGATGTCTCCTTCCTCTATTATTTTAGTATAGTTTTAGTATATAATTTTCTTTTAATATAAGAATGTAATAATATAATATAATATAATATAATATAATATAATATAATATTAGTATCCTTTGCCTTCTCACCCACCTGGATTTTAGGAAAACGATGGAAATTGTTCCTTTCCTAAAATCCAGGTAGACATTTCCCTCCCTCCCTCACTCAGCAATTACCTGGCTGAGATAATTATTCCCCTCTTTCAGGTCGTTCAAAGCAGATTTATTAATTGTATGGGAAAGAAAGGCGTCTACAATGTCTTCCATATTTCCTTTATTAATTTTTAATTATTTTCTCTTCATTATTAGGACCCGCTCTGCAATGTCCTGGATGAGTGCTCATAATTAAAGTTCAAGTATTTGCTCTAAATTAAATCTGATCTCAGCTCTTGGGCAGAGGGAGGTGTGTGGGGGGATTTTTTTTTTTTTTCCCCTTTTAAACGTGGAAAATTGAGGAAACACATTTGTTTCTGCCATCCACGGACGAGCTGCTTCTCTAGCAGACAAATATTCCCCCAAGTTAATCTGGAGGTGGTTACATAATGCGGAATATCAATTTTTGGGGTGGCATATGGGCAGAATAACAATTCCAAAGCAGCTCTGGAGTGCCAGTGACCATCACTGCTCCACAAAGAACCTCCCTGGGATCTCGTGTTCATTCCGTTCCCTGCCAAAAAAAACCCCAAAAATGAGAAATTATTCCCATTTTCCCACATAAATACTTCCCTCAAGGCCACAATCCCTCACCTCCTGCTATGGCTCCAATTTATGAATCCAGCCCCACTGAAATGAAAAAGAAAATTCTTTTGTGGGCACCACAAAGTCCCTTTTCCTCTGCCCCATCCAGCAGTTTCCAGATAAAAATTGGGATGAACGCCATGAAATGCAGCCCTGAAAACTCCTCACTCCCATTTTCATACTCAGTTTCTGCAGCCCAAAGACTGCTTGCAAACAAATCCTGAAAATTCCCAATCCAAGGGAAACAAATCCTGAAAATTCCCAATCCAAGGTAAACAAGTGCTGAAAATCCCTCATTCAAGGTAAAGTCCTGAAAATTCCCAATCCAATGGAAACAAATCCTGGAAATTCCCAATCCAAGGGAAACAAATCCTGAAAATTCCCAATCCAAGGTAAACAAGTGCTGAAAATCCCTCATTCAAGGTAAAGTCCTGAAAATTCCCAATCCAATGGAAACAAATCCTGGAAATTTCCAATCCAAGGAGAACAAATCCTGAAAATTTCTGATCCAAGGGAAAGAATTTCTGAAAATTCCCAATCCCAGGGAAACAAGTGCTGGAAATTCCTGATCCAAGGGAAACAGATCCTGGAAATTCCTAATTCAAGGGAAACAAATCCTGGAAATTCCTGATCCGAGGGAAATAAGCCCTGAAAATTCCTAATCCCAGGAGCTTTTTTGTGCTCATGTTGGATCCCTTTTGGTTGGACAGGTTTGTGCTTTAATCCCATCAGATTTTTAGTCAGTTTTCCCAGGGATGTCAATGGAATTAAAGAGAATTCCATTGGTTTTAGTGAGGCTAAAAGGTGTCTAGGAGAATGAATAGATAGAAATAAAAATTTAAAAAATTAAAATTAAGAAAATATAAATATATAAATAAAAATATGAAAACTTGCTGCTTGGGCTGCCCAAGAAGGAACACACAATTTCCATGTCTGGGCTTAGCAGTGGAACTCTGAGCTTCAGAAAAGCAAGAAACCACCCAAATTCGTCATTTCATGTAAAAATTCAATTTTCTGCCATCCTTTCTTGTTCCTATCTCACGTGAAATTCTCTTACACAGGCGTCTGACACCCAAATTACTTCTCAGAGACCTCCCACAGCACGAGGGCCCCACAGTGTTTTGAAAACAATGGGAAATGTGGAAAAACAATCCCAAATCAGATTGTTGAACCAAAACTGCTCTGGGGGAGATTATCCAGAGCTAGATAAATGCAGGACTTTCTCCATGCTCCCTGCGAGCATCATTCCTGACATTTCTGGGAACTATTTTCAGCATTTGATCTGTGCTGGCGTCAGTTGTTGCTACCCAGAGTAATCTCCTTTCGCAGGGAAATAAAAAGTGAGATTATGTAAAGGCAGCCAGGAATAGCAGGGACTAAAAATACCCAGGATGGAGGGGCTGGGAGCAGCCAGACACGGGGGATCTTTGGGCAGCCCCAACCTCTGGGTGCCTCCAGCAGGAGCTCACCTGGTGGGGTCACCAAATGTTGGGGTGTTGGGGGTCCCTAGGATGAGGTGGGAGATGAGAATTGACTCCAAGTTATCAGAAGGTTGATATTATATATCGTATTATATTGTATTATTGCATTACATCACATTATAGATTAATATTATATATCACTATATTATGTATTATTATATATCATTATACATTATATTATATTACATTACATTACATTACATCATATTATACTACATTATATCATATTATATCACATTTTATTACATTACATTATATTGTTACATTACATTACATTACACTATATTATATGAAAATTATATACTAAAACTACACTAAAGAAAGAGAAAGGAGACATCAGAAAGCTTAACAAGAAATTAATAATAAAAACTTGTGATAGACTCAGAGAGTCCAACACAGCTGGCCTGTGGTTGGCCATTAATTAAAAACAATTTACATGGAACCAATCAAAGATGAACCTGTTGGTGAGCAACCTCCAGCCCACATTCCAAACATTCAGATAATTTATAGTTATTTTCTGAGGCTGAACTGAAATAAATTTCAGGGAACTGAAATAAATTTATCTGATATTCACGTGTCTGTTTCATCCATTTATATCAGCAAGGCTTCTGAGCCCCTTATTAAGAAAGCACAGCTAATGACAGAAGGCAAATGCTAATTTTGTGTGGTGGCTCTTCCTGCATTCGAGTTCACTGATCGGGCAGACAGATTAAGAAAGATTGTGAGCTGATCCAGGAGCCATTTGGGAGTGGACAAAACCAAGGAGAGTTTGCCTGGAAAACAACGAGGGAAACACAGCAGTGCCAGGGAGGGAAATCTCAATTTCAGCCCAAAAAAGCCCCCAGTGAGCCAGACCCCACCAGCACTGAGATGAGGATCTGCTCTGCACCTCTGGAGCTGATTCAGGGAACTGAAATAAATTTATCTGAAATTCATGTGTGTCTGTTTCATCCATTTGTATCAGCACGGCTTCCGAGGCTTTTATTAAGAAAGCACAGCTAATGACAGAAGGCAAATGCTAATTTTGCTTGGTGGCTCTTCCTGCATTCAAGTTCACTGATCAGGCAGACAGATTAAGAAAGATTGTGAGCTGATCCAGGAGCCATTTGTTCGACATCTCCCCGAATCAGCGCCCGACACAGCCGAGCATCTTCGTGCAGCGGAATTTTATTTGTCATGTTGGGCCAGGAGCAGCAGTTAATAATTCACTGCACAGCTCCGCGGAGCTCCCTCGCTCTCTTTCACACAACCTTGCAGTTTCACAGGGCTCTTGTTAGGGAGCAGCTCAAAATAGTTCTGTTATCAGAGCTGTGGTGGCTGTCAGAGCCCCGGCAGAGGCACCGCTGTGATCCTTCTGACAGGGGAACAAAACAAACAAGCCGGGAACTTTGGGAAGGACATGGACACGTGGAGTTCATCCCCACAGGGTGGCTGCTCCAGAGCTCAGAGCCAGAGAGATGGGGGAAAAAAAAGGGAAAATCACCAACTCAGCTGCTCTTCTTGTCACTGGAACCATGGAACGCTTTGGGCTGGAAGGGACCTTCAATCCCACCCAATCCCACCAAATCATCTACCATGGGAAGGGACACTGCACCAGAGCTGGCTGCTCCAAAACTTATCCAACCTGGCCTTGGAGTAATTTCTGGTTCAGATTTGGATTTTCTGGTTCAGATTTGGATTTTCTGCTTCCCCACACATCATCACCTGCTCAGGATGCCTGAGGTCACAACAGTCAGGCTCAGGTTAAGGTACAGAGTGGAGAACTCAAACCAGGCTTGGTGATCTCTGCTCACCACAGAAACCACAAAAGCAGCAAATAAAACTCTCAAGAATGCTTCATTCTGCAAGTTCATCCCCACAGGATGGCTGCTCCAGAGCTCAGAGCCAGAGAGATGGAGAAAAAGGAAAAATCACCGACTCAGGTGCTCTCCCAGCCTTGTCAGTGGAACCATGGAATGCTTTGGGCTGGAAGGGACCTTCAATCCCACCCAATCCCACCAAATCGTCTACCATGGGAAGGGACACTGCACCAGAGCTGGCTGCTCCAAACCTCATCCAACCTGACCTTGGAGCCATTTCTGGTTCAGATTTGGATTTTCTGGTTCAGATTTGGATTTTCTGGTTCAGATTTGGATTTTCTGGCTCAGATTTGGATTTTCTGCTTCCCCACACAGAATCACCTGCTCATGGTGCCTGAGCTCAAAACAGTCAGGCTCAGGTTCAGGTGCCTGGAAATGGAGAACACAAGCCAGGCTTGGTGATCTCTGCTCACCACAGAAACCACAAAATCAGTGAAAAAAAAAAAACTCAAATAAGAGGAGCAGATCAGAAATGGTGCCACCTCTGAGTCCAACACAGTGTGCAGGGTCAGGACATTTGCCATCCTCAATCTCCAATCCCCCTGCCATGGGAAGGGACACTGCACCACAGCTGGTTTCTCCAAGCCCCATCCAACCTGGCTTTGGAGCCATTTCTGGTTCAGATTTGGATTTTCTGGTTCAGATTTGGATTTTCTGGCTCAGATTTGGATTTTCTGCTTCCCCTCACAGAATCACCTGCTCATGGTACCTGAGGTCAGAACAGGTTCAGGTTCAGGTGCCTGGAAATAACAGAGTGGAGAACACAAGCCAGGAGCAACACAATGGAAACACTCCATAAACACTTTATTTTTGGTGGAATGCCCCCAATTTAAGTTTTAGCCACGGGTTTTATCTCTTTTTTTTTTGGAAAAAAATAAGGAATAATTGATTGGATGCTGTGGGAAGTCAGGAGGAGCTTGGGGAAGAGCTCAGGGCTGCATCCAGGGTTAACCAGGGAAATATTGCAGGGAGAGAGGAGAAATACTCCATGGACACCTTATTTTTGGTGGAACGTCCCAAATTTAAGTTTTAGCTGCTGGTTTTATCTCTTTTCTGGAAAAAATATGGAATAATTGATTGGATGATGGGGTGTGGGAAGTCAGAAGCAGTCTGGGGAAGAGCTCAGGGCTGCATCCAGGATTAACCAGGGAAATATTGCAGGGAGAGAGGAGCCTAAAGTGGATTATCTGGAGGTTCCTTCTGGCTTTGCAAGCAGACAAATGGAATCTGTGAGCCTGCTGATTATCCCACTGTCCTCAGCCTGAACCCGGGGCCACCCAGGGGACAATGCCACACCAAGGGAAAAGGAAAAACAGGAATGAAACGAGGTGCAAAAGGTTCCTAATTATTTATTTTGACGCCTGGAGATAAATTCTGTCCTTAGGGAATGATGCACATTTCTGCTTGCTGCCCCTCCCATGGCTGACAGCAAAATCCCACAGGTTTGGAGAAATCACCCATCAGATCCCATTGAATTTTAGGCAATTTATGATTAAAAATAATTTTAATGATTTTTAATTTATGATTAAGAATTTAATTTATTATTTAAATTTTTTAAATTTATGATTTAAAAAATCTGCCAAAACCCATTTACCCTTCATGCACAACCACCTGGTTTTAGGTCTTTTCCTAATTATTTATTTTCGCCCCTGACAGCAAAATTCCACAGGTTTAGAGCAGAAATCACCCAGACTCTGATCATTGATCTTTGGGCAATTTATGATTTAAAAATTCAATTTAAATCAAATCATTAATTGATGTAAAATTCAATTTTAAATCAATTTATGATTTAAAACCCCATTAATCCTTCATGCACAACCACCTGATTTTAGGTTTTTAAGCAGGTGGAGGTTTGTTATTGCTCTCTGATGTTTCTGGATAGAAAATTCTGGCAAAGGAGCACCAATTTCACATCCTTGGAGCACCAAATCCCAGGAGAACACCCTGGAAAACAGGGGACAGCACACAGTGTCACCTCTCTGGTGACACCTCCCTGACACTGATGCAAATATTCCAACAAATTCAGTGCCAAAAGAGGAAGGAAAGGGAAAATAATTCCACCAGACACAAACACAGCCGTGCCTAAATTGAAATATAAAGCCCAAGCAGGCTTAGAGAATATCCTGATTAGCCTTGAAAAACTGTTGTGTATTAAAGAGACCCTAGAATATATTTCATTTTATTTTTGTTTTTTTCAGCCCAGCAGAGGAACCCACTGATGCTCTGCCATTTGTTCATTTACAACAAATATTAACACGGGGCCCAATTTTCTGCCTGGCAAAAACCATTTTAATTTTTTAGCAAGACGAATGTTTGGAAGGGCAAGGAATAATTAAATCATTTTCTACTCCAAAAGAAGCCCTCACGGTCTCGTCGCGGGGTTCCAGCGTTTTGTAAATCATCTAATGATTTTCTGCTCGTTTAAATATCGCCTCCCCGTCCCAAACTGATTAGCCAAGGGGGAAAAAAATACAGGGTGGAGGGATAAAGTTCCTAAATCATCCAAATATTTCTTGATCGTGGGAAAACCTCTTGGGATAAAGTTCCTAAATCATCCAAATATTTATTGGTCCTGGGAAAACCCTTTGGTCTGGGAGATGGAATAATCAGAGGGGAAATTTTGGAGCACGAAAACCCTGAGCAGGACATCCAAACACCAACCTGAACCTGCCACAGGTGGGTGGAGAAAGGAAATTCATGTTTGGAACTCAAAATGAGCTGATTCCTTTCAAAAACCAACAAATGGTGCCAGAGATTCCTCCAGCGCCAATTTAAAATTTCTTCCTCTTCTTGCCATAACGAATCTGGAATTCTCCTCTGCTCAATGACAGGAAATCAAGATTTAAAAGTACGAGGCTCGTATGGAGACAGAGATTTTAAAGGAATTGAGTTGTTTTTTTTTAAGGGGGGAAGGAAGAATATGACAAGTTAACAATGGTTGCAAATTATATTAAAATCTTATTGAAAAGAAAGGAAGATTCGCTTGCTCCTACAGGCAGCGAAGCTGTAACCTTCCAAAAGCATCATTATTCTGCTGTTAAAATGACAAAAAAATAACCCTCTGCCCCCAGAGATAATGCAATTTATTAGTATTTCAGTGCTGAATGCACTTGTCAAATATTTAATCATCCGATTCTTTGCATTGGAAACTCTGCAGAGGGAGTCTGCCACCGGGGAATTGCAACAATCCACAGGAGTGGGAATGGGATTGGAGGATACTCATGGAGAAAAACTGGAAATATCAGTGGGGAAGGAGGTGCTGCTGCTGTTGTGCTCTGAGGAAAACCGCGAGAGGGGATGGGAATGGGAAATGTGGGAACAGCAGGGCTCGTCCTGATGCCTTTTGGGACTGCCTAAAAACGGAGACGGACAAAATTAAGGGAATGAAAACTTCTAAAAACAGAGGGCAGACAAAATTAAGGGAATAAAAATGACTATTTTTAACATCAAATTTATGAGGAGGCTTTAATATAAATTAAAAGAAATTTTAATGTAAAATTAAATATTAATATATTAAATATAAATAAATATTAAAAATATATATAGGAATATAAATACAAATGGAGCTCCAGAGGGTGGTGGAGCTCCAGAGCCTGGTAGAGCTCTAGAGTCTGGTGGAGCTCCTGAGGTCAGTGGAACTCCTGAGACTTGTGGAGCTCCAGATGCTGGAGGAGCTCCTGAGGCCGGTGGAGCTCCGGCAGCCAGTGCAGCTCCTGAGGCTGGTGGAACTCCTGAGGTTGATGGAGCTCCAGTGGCTGGTGGAGCTCCAGAAGCCAGTGGAGCTCTGGAGACCGGTGGAGCTCCAGGGGCTGGTGGAAGTCCAGAGGCCAGTGGAGCTCCTGAGGTTGGTGGAGCTCCTGAGGTTGGTGGAGCTCCGGGGGCTGGTGCAGCTGCTGAGGCTGGTGGAGGTCTAGAGGCCGGTGGAGCTCCAGGGGCCAGTGGAGCTTCAGGGGCTGGTGGAGCTCCAGAGACCAGTGCAGCTCCTGAAGCTGGTGGAGCTCCAGAGCCTGGTGGAGCTCCAGAAGCTGTGGGACCTCCAAGGGCTGGTGGACCTCCAGAGGCTGGTGGAGCTCCAGAAGCTGGTGGAGCTCCAGACACTGGTACAGCTCTTGAGGCCGGTGGAGCTCCAGAGGCCATTGCAGCTCCAGAGGCTGGTGGAGCTCCAGAGGATGGTGGAGCTCCAGGGACTGGTGGAGCTCCAGAAACTGGTGGAGCTCCAGAAGCTGGGGGAGCTCCAGAAGCTGGTGGAGCCCCTGAGCCCAGTGGAGCTCCGGAGGCCAGTGGAGATCCAGAGTCTGGTAGAGATCCAGAGGCTGGTGGAGCTCCTCAGGCTGGTGATGCTCCAGAGCCAGCCCTGATAGACAGGGTGAGGTGCTGGAGGCTGGGGACAAGACAGGACAGGACAAGACAGAACCTCAGTCGCACTCCTGGATTTTCCTCTGCCTCCCTGAGCACCGAGGCCTGAGCCGACAGGGATCAGCACTGAGTTTAACTCAGAGTTTACCACAGCCGGCTCAGCTTCCCTAACCTCCAGCAGCCTCTGGCTCCTTCCTGCCCGATTCCCTCCACACTCTGTTCTCACTGCTCCTCCCCAGCTGCCTCCCCTCCCTGTCCGCCTCTCGATGTAAATCAGGAGTGCGCAGCAAATCTCCATGATAAAACACCTGCTCCCCTCAGAACAATCCCCAGTCCTGACAAGTGACCTTTCCATCAAACTCCATCCACTGGTGCCAGGGAGAATTTCAAATCTGTCTCGAGCGAGGAGCTCGGGTGCTTTAACCTGCAGAGATTTATGGCTCCAGAGAATATTTAACTTATGAATAAGCTGATTGCTGTTGGCCTCACTTTGTAACAGAGCGTTTGAGTCAGCAGTGTGGCTGAGTGAAGCCTTCCTGCAGGTGAAATGTGTTTCCATCAGTCATTCCCAGCAATCCAGCTCAGCATTTCCAGCAGAACCCCTGCCCTGCTCCATTTCTCACCCTCCCCATGTCCCTGTGGGGACATGGACACAGCACAGAGCTGATTCCGTGACCCAGAGCTGATACTCCCAACACAAATGTCAAAAACCAGACCAGGGAATGCATGGAAATACATCCCAGCGAGAGCTGCCCTCCAAAAATGGAAATTCTCTCCCAGGAAAACTGCTGTTCCCAATTCACCACACCGGGATTGTCACGTGCAATTTATTCCCTTAAAAATCGATTGACTCATCCTGCCGCCTCCCAAAACTCAGCTCCTCTTGCAAAATAATCCGATTTTATCTCTTAAACTTAAATTTATTGGGTGGGGCTCTGGTGGAAGGTGTCCCTGCCCATGGCATGGGGAGAACAAGATGAGTTTTAGGGTTTGTCCCAACCCAAACTGTTCTGGGATTATAAATGATAAATTATAAATTATTCTGGGATTATAAATTATAAATTCTAGAGTCCCTTACTGAACTGAATATGGAGTTGAATATGGAGCTCCTTCCTTCCCAATTCACCACACCTGGATTGTCACATGCAATTTATTTCCTAAAAAATGGAAGATTAAAGAGCCACAAGTGTAGAATAAAAAGGGACAAGTAAAAGAAAGGATTGTTGTCTCCATATGGAAAGTGAAATGGCAATATTAATATTAAAATCAATATTGACTGAACCTGAGTCACTTTGATGTGATGAGTCCAGAGTTGCTGAGCCCCCCAGATCCCCTTCCTGAGCAAAGGGATTGACTCATCCTGCCCACTCCCAAAACTCAGCTCCTCTTGCAAAATAATCCAGTTTTATCTCTTAAACTTAAATTTATTGGGTGGGGCTCTGGTGGAAGGTGTCCCTGCCCGTGGCATGGGGAGAACGAAATGGGTTTTAAGTTTCAAGTTTTATGGTTTTAAGTCCCAACCCAAACTGTTCTGGGATTCTGGGATTATAAATTATAAATTATTCTGGGATTATGATAAATGATAAATTTTAGAGTCTCTCACTGAACAGAGTCCCTTCTTTCCCAATTCACCACACCTGGATTTTCACATCCAAGTTATTTCCTAAAAAGCCGAAGACTAAAGATCCACAAGAGTAGAATAAAAAGGGACAAGGAAAAGAAAGGATTGTTGTCTCCATATGGAAAATGAAATGACAATATTAATATTAAAATTAATATTAACTGAACCTGAGTCACTTTGCGGAGTTGCTGAGCAGGGTGTGGGGGAGGCAGCGAGGGGAATGAAAAGTGACAATAAAAGCCCCAATAAATCTGAGCTCTCAGAGGCTGGCCCTGCAGGGGAGAAGTCACACATTTCTTGTCCATATTTACTTTACCAAATCACGGTTTGCTCTCTGCCACTGACATTTGCTGCGCTGAAAGGCCCTTAAAGCTCACCTGGCAAATTCCAAATTCCCGTTCCCAGCCTGATCCCTGCGCTGGGGGCACAGGCTGGACCGCGGGAGATAATTAACCTCGTCCTCGTTAGCCTCGCCCAGCACAGCCTGTCCTCCCTCACAGAACACAACTTCTGTCACAGAGCTTTGAAGAAAATGTTCCTGAGCAAATCCATTCCTTCAGCTGCCCTTGGAATCACAAAACCCTGGAATTATTTGGGTAGGAAGGACCTTAAATCCCATCCAGTCCCACCATGGGACACCTCCCGCTGTCCCAGGGTGCTCCAACCTGGCCTTGGGCACTCCCAGGGATCCAGGGGCAGCCCCAGCTCCTCTGGGAATTCCATCCCAGCCCCTCTCCCAATATTCCTTCCCCAAATCCCATCCAAACCTGCCCATGGAATCCTGGAATGGTTTGGGTTGGAGGAGACCTCAAAGCCCATCCAGTCCCACCATGGGTCCCACACCTCCCGCTGTCCCAGGGTGCTCCAACCTGGCCTTGGGCACTCCCAGGGATCCACAGCTCCTCTGGGAATTCCATCTCAGCCCCTCCCCACCCTCACAGCCAGGAATTCCTTCCCAAAATCCCATTTAAATCTCCCCTTTCCCAGTCTGAAGCCATTCCCTGTGTCCTGTCCCTCCATCCCTTGTCCCCAGTCCCTCTCCAGCTTTCCTGAAGCACCTTCAGGTCCTGGAATGTTCTAGAAGCTTTCCTTGCTCCTTCCCTTCTCCAGGTGAACCCATTCAGCTCTCCCAGCCCAGCTCCACTGGGCACACAAAATATAAGGAATTCCCTAGGAGTTAAAACTTTCAAACTTAGAATAAAAAATAAGAAAAAAAAATAAAATAAAAATCAAACTTTCAAGTTGTTCCGGGGGTTTGTTGAGTCCGACTCAGCAAGTCCTGGCTTTGCAAGGGGAGGTGGGAGAAGCCACATGCAAACTGTCAAATCCCATCTCTGTGAGGGCTAAAATCTCAATTGAGAGCTTGCAGAGCCTGTCAGGAGAATTAATTAGCCTCTTGATTTAAGGAGTTCATTGCTGTCCCCACGGACAAAGGCAGCATTTAGCCATTAAAATCTTACATTGGCCGACAAGTGACAGCAGCTCCTAACACAGCCAGAGGCACCACAGGGCAGATTTTAAATAGCCATCCCCAGCGCTTTATCCCTTTTGTGATTTAATTGAGTTTTAGCCAAATTTCCCTCAAAAATTTGCCGAGAACTCGTTGGAGTCATCATTTTATTGCCTCGGAGCAGAGATTTGCAACCTGAGCTTTCTGTGGCATCAGGATACGACAAAAATTAACAAAAAAAATCCGGATTATGTGGGAAATGCTTAAGTGGCCCCAGAATGCAGCCACTCCATGCCTGGCTCAGGGGGATGCTGCTAAAAAAGAAGATATTCAGGATTTGCTTCCTCCCACATTATTCCCTTGTGTCCAGGAAGTTCCCCAGGAAAAGGGAGCCCAGTGAGCAAAAGGTTTAGTGCAAGACACTGGCCAGGCAGAAGCTTGGAAATGAAACAGAGATCCTGAGATAAAAAAGGTTTTTAATGAGAAAAATGGGTTTAAGTGGGTCCAAAATCTTGGATTTATTTTGGAATAAATAAGTCCAAGATTTTGGACGCATTTAAACCCATTATAAGTATTAAAACAGGTTTTTGATGAGAAAAATGGGTTTAAGTGGGTCCAAAATCTTGGATTTATTTTGGAATAAATAAATCCAAGATTTTGGACACATTGCAACCCATTATAAGCATTATGAACCCAAAATAAGTATTTTTTACCAATCCCCATCAACTGATTGAGTGGTGGTTAAATTAACTCAGTGGACACCTTTACAATGGGAAAATAATAATAGTAATATTAATATTAATATTAATATTAATATTAATATTAATATTAATAATAATAATAATAATAATAATAATAATAATAATAATAATAATAATAATAATAGTTTACAAGGAAATTAAGAGGAGATAAAGTCACTTCAGGGAAAATCCAAGCTGGGAATTCAACTGGTGGCTGTTGTGTCCCTGTTTTGTGCTCTGCCCGCTGTGGCAGACACCAGGAATACTCAGATTACCCAAATCCTGTGGGTTTTGGTGCTTTTCCAGCTCTGTCTGAGTCACCTCCTTATTGACTTCTCTAAAGGGGGTTGGAAAACACACAGCAAACCCAAACAACTCAAACACACAGAACAATCCCGGAGAGCTGAACTCCAACCCCAGCACAGGAAAACGTTCTTCTCCTCTTAAATTTCTTTTCAATTTCTCTTGAAAGAGAGAAAGCCACATAATGGCTCTGACTTTAAAATCTGCATAAATAGCCTGAATAATTGATGAGTTTTGCACTTTATCACCATTCTGCGCTGAATGTGAATTATTCTTTAAAAAAAAAAAACCTGAATAAAGTTGATGAAAATAAAGGGTACATAAGGAGCGTTTTTGGAGGGTGAGAAACAGAATTGGCATAGAAACGTGGAATGGCTTGGGTTGGAAAGATCTTAAATCCCATCCAGTGACAGGGACACCTCCCACTGTCCCAGGTGGCTCCAACCTGGCCTTGGGCACTCCCAGGGATCCAGGGGCAGCCACAGCTGCTCTGGGAATTCCATCCCAGCCCCTTTCCCAATATTTCTTCCCCAAATCCCATCCAAACCTGCCCATGGAATCCTGGAATGGTTTGGGTTGGAGGAGACCCCAAAGCTCCTCTGGTCCCACCATGGGTCCCACACCTCCCCATGTCCCAGGTGGCTCCAGCCTGGCCTTGGACACTTCCAGGGATCCACAGCTGCTCTGGAAATTCCATCACCCTCAAAACCAGGAATTCCTTCCCAAAATCCCATCAAATCCTAATCTCCATAACATTCCAGACTGCCAGGCAATTCCAGGGTAAATACCACACATTTCTGCTGCTGCCACGAATCCCTGATGTCCAAACACCTCCTGCTGAAAGGACCCAGCTCCAGCTCCGAGGATCCTTCAATCCTGAGGAACGTCCTTCAGCCAGAGGGCTCCCAATCCCTGGATCATTACAGCTGTGAATATTTAACCCATGGAAGAGCAACGAATCCTAAACAAGGAGCTGAAAATCCTTCAATTTAAGCGCTCACCCATTTAGTTTTATTGTTTTTAACCACAATTTTTTTTCATTAGACCATTTTTCCCTCTCTTCCCCCCACCCAGCCCCTGGCAGAGATTTTATTGTTGGAGGATGTCACCGGCGCCGTTTCAGACCTGTCAGAAATAATTTTCTCATCTGCCAACTCCTCCTGGGGAGGAGATGAGCTCATGTTCCGAGTGACAAGAATGTGCTGAAGAGCCCGGGCTCCTCGGAGCCTGTGAGAAGCTCAACTCCCCCCAGTTGTGAGAATCCTGTCAGAGTTTGGCCCCGCAATTTCCCTAATGACAGCTGCTGTCAGCCGAGGAGGGGAAATTATTCTGTTCAGCTGGGAAGGACTGACAGGAGCTGCAGGAAGGGCCTGGGTGCTGGAGGGAAGAAAAAAGGGGCCAGGTATCTGAGGGAAGGTGCAGGAAATTCACGAAAAAACCCTCAACTCGAGGTATTTTCAGCTTTCTTCCAAATATCCTGGGGAGTTGTTTACTCTGGCAAGAAAGGAGCGACATAAAATTAAATAAACCAGCTTGGGAATAATGTTTGAGACAGCCAGCCAAGTGTGTTTTGGTGTCAGTAATTGCACATTTTAACACCATTTCCAATGACATGATGTAATTGAGATTGTCCAGCTCCCACAGGCTTTCAGGAGGAGATCTGAAATTATCTGAGATAATTTTTAAGTCATTAAAAAAGCTTCATTAGGTGGATTTTTGGGAGCCTGTTTCCACTCTTTCCTATTGTAAAGGGGACTCAATATAGAAATTTTGCAATTTATTCCTTGCCCTAGAGCCAGAGATACAAACACATTTTTGTGGAGATCCCACAGGTCCAGCAACACCTGGGATTCCAACAGGTTTTCTGCTGAGGGTGCCCAGGTAAAAACACAGCTCTGTTGCTGAGAAAAGGGAAAAAACCAAACCCAGGAAGAAAAAAAATACAATGACAATTCAAAATTCATCATCTCCTAAGGAAGAGATTAAATGTGTTACAAGCAGGAAACTCTTTTCCCAAATGGGGAAGGAGACTCAAGTGCAGTAGCCTGAGGTTCCAGACTTGTATTTGTTATGCAAAACTAACTAAAACTAGCTAAAAACAGCCCTCAAAAATCCACATGATCACGAAGTCTGGAGTGATTTTTATCTCCTAAACAGTTTTCCAGCTGTTGCACTTGTAATTAACACCACAACAGCTTTTTTGCCTTTCTAATTTCTGCTTCCAGGGGGAAGAAAAGATAAATCAAGAAATGAGAAAGGGAAGCTTTGCTGGACAATTAAGAGCAGCCAAACCAAACAAAACCCCTGCAAATTATTCCCAGCTTAAAACCTTGTCAGTGTCTCGGCGGCTTTAAATCCTATTCAGGTGATTAGTCAGTTCCACTGTCAGAAAGATTAAGAGATTGAGCTTTGAGGAGGATTAGAAGAAGATTTCAGTAATTTTTCTAGGCACAATGCACACCCTTAGTGGGAAGTTTCCCCTCCTGGACCTGGCTGTGGCCTCACTGGGGATAATTCTGTTCCTTCTCTCCTTTCACAGCCTCCTTCTGTGGATGATCAGGTGACAGAGAACTTAGAAAACATCTGAGATAAACCCAGTGGATGTGGTGGTGGTGGTGGGGAGAACAGGGAGGAGCAGCTGATCTGGTGGGAGCAGCCAGTTCTCCATGAGCCACAATTTAGGGAGCTCTGTGTTGTAAAGGACAAAACCAGGGTGATGTTTGTGCTCAGTCCTTAAAGATCCTGCAAAGGTGGGGCTTCTGCAGCAGAAATTGTGGGGGGTGGTCCCACCAGCAGGGTGGGTGCGCCCTAAATCAAGGCAGGCTGCCAGGAGCTGCAAGAAAGCATCAGTCCTAGGCATTATAATTCCATAATAATACAGTTATAATTAGAATTATTATATATATTAATATATTATTTAAAATTATATATTGTATATATACGTATATATATGTGTGTATATATATATGTATATATATGTATATACATATGTATACATATATATATATGTATATACATATGTATGTGTTTATATATGTGTGTATATCTATGTGTATATGTGTATTTATATATAATATTAGAAATATAATGTTTAATATTATAGAAATGATATACATTATTTTATATTATATTAATATAATAGAAAGCAAATAATAGATTATATTATATTTCTAACAAATTATATTTATCAGAATATATATATTCTAATGAATTACATTTATTAGAAATATATATATATGTATATATGTATATATATGTGTGTGTGTGTGTGTGTGTATATATATATATTTTATATATATAAAAATATATAAAAAAATATATATAAAATATATAAATATATATATATATATATATATATATATATATATATATATATATATATATATATATATATAATATTAGAAATATAATTTCCACTCCTACTAGTTCTTTCACATCATTTTGCCCATTTTGCCGTGACTGCCCCTGGATCCCTGCAAGTGTCCAAGACCAGGCTGGACAGGCTTTGGAGCACCCTGGGATAGAGGAAGGTGTTCCTGCCCATGGTAGGGGTGGAATTGGGCAAGCCTTAAGGTCCTTCCAACCCAAACCATTCATAATTCTGTCACAAAAAGCAATTTAGGTTGGGGAAAACCCAATAAAAGCCCCCAGGAGGAGCCTGGAGGAGGTGCCAGTTTGGCCAAGTCCTCCCTGTCACAGACACATTTTGTGAAAAATCTTTTAATTAGGATTTTTCCTCCTGAGAAGCTGAGAGGCCTCAGGAACAAAATGTCAACATTGATTATCTGCTGCTGTGGAATGCAACAGGTGCATCTGGGATTGGCCCATCTTGGATGTTTCTAATTAATGGCCAATCACAGTCTGGCTGACTCAGACCCTCTGTCAGAGACGCAAACCTCTGTTATTCATCCTTTCTTTTTCTATTCTTAGCCAGCCTTCTGATGAAATCCTTTCTTCTATTCTTTTAGTACAGTTTTAATGTAATATATATCATAAAATAATAAATCAAGCCTTCTGAAACATGGAGTCAGATCCTCGTCTCTTCCCTCATCCTGGGACCCCTGTGAACACCGTCACACCTCCCTGCTCCACAAACCTGATTTTCAGAAGTTTTCACCAGATCCCAGCTCTCCTTATCCATCACCAGGGGCTGGAATGCAGGACAGAGAGGAACATCTCTCCCTCCATCCCCAAGGGCTGCTTTGAATTCCCCCAGACACAGCTTTGGCTCCTCCACTGCATCCCTGCGGGTTTTGAGCTCCCCAGAGGAGTTCAGCTTTTCCCCAGCCCTATTTTTGTTGTGTTTTCAGTAATTCTGGTCAAGGGGGTGATGGAGAACATCCAGCTCTGAGCAGACCCTCCCGCATTATCTGGCGCCTCGTCTCTTGATTTTAATCCCTCACCCCACTTCCTTTGTGGCTTTTGAACACCGTAACAAAACCTTTGAGGTTTCACTCCCCATAATTTCAGCGTTTCATACCAAACAACTTCATTTCAATGCAGTTTGGAGTGTTCTCAGCACCACATTATTTGCGTTTCCGCCCAATCAGAAGCACAAAGCAAACGGCTTTATTTTCTTGCACCACCCACTGCCTGCTACGGGGTAATTCCAGGCACTGAAAGCTCCAAATGGATGAAACACCACTTTCTGAAGCACCCACTGTGCTTAAAATTTCTGGTTAGGCCAAAAATCTCATTTATTTCCCACCCAGGGACCTTTATAGAGAGAAGGGGAAGGCCATGGCCTGAAGGGAACCCTCTTCCCACCCTCACTGGTGAACAGAAACATCACAAAGGAATTGTTCCATTTGATTCCTATAAAAGATCCTTTAACTTTGTTGTAGCATCTGCATGAAGCCTTTGACTTCTGGCTCAGAATTTACCAGCTCTGCATTTTGTATTTTTTTTCTTAATTCTGCACTTTCAGAAGCTGTGAGGAATTCCCTGTTTGCTCTCCCCGAGTCTGTATTTTCTTTTTTCTTTCAATTCACTGAATAATGATTGTATAAAGAGAAGAAAGGAGTGGGTGAGAAGGATCAGAATTGGGATTTTTGAGCTCCCTCCCTGCCCATTTGCCTGAGCATCACATGGGGCAGCAATTTAATTTAGAGCAAGATCAACAAACAACATCCAGACCACTGAGAATTGTCAACTGCAGGCAGAGGAGATCAGCCAAGTGGGATTTTGGAAATCCCATCTTCAATATCTGCACCAGGATGCTTTGGCATCTTCTGGAAGTGTGGAGAACATTTAATTAAAGCTGATTCACCTCGGAGCTCCCAGATGTGGAAGGCAGTTGATTGAGGCAAAAAATTGTTAATTAAAGGCCTCTGTCCAGACAGCTTTCAACAACTTGCTCTGAGAAGAGGAAAGCAAAAAGTTGCAAGAAGAGATTTTTATAATGAATTTCCTGGGTAACCCAGGGGAGCAGCAGGTTCCAGGGCTCACCGCAGCTTTGGTCCCACTGGATCGGAATGTGGGTCTGAATCTGGATCTGAATGTGGATCTGGATCTAAATCTGGATCAGAATGTGACTCTGCACGTGGATCTGAATCTGAATCCAAATCTGGATCTGGATCTAAATTGGGATCCAAATCTGGATCTAAATCCGGATCTGGATCTAAATATGGATCTGAATTTGGGTGTGGATCTAAATTGGGATCTAAATTTGGATCTGGATCTGAATGTGGATCTGAATGTGACTCTGAATGTGGATCTGAATCTAAACCTGGATCTAAATCTGGATCTGGATGTGGATCTGAATGTGACTCTGAATGTGGATCTGAATCTAAATCTGGATCTAAATCTGGATCTGAGTCTGGATCTGGATCTAAATATGGATCTAAATCTGGATCTGAGTCTGGATCTGGATCTAAATCTGGATCTGAGTCTGGATCTGGATCTAAATCTGGAAAATGATCCCCATTCATGAGGGGATGGAAAAATTATCCCAATACATGAGGGTATGGAAAGAAATGGGAAAATTATCTGAGGACAGGATGGCAAACCCGTGCAGGAAGGAGGTGACACCAGTACCCACCTGTCCAACCTGAGTGCCACCAGTGCCCAACCTGAGATAAACCAGTGACCATCTACCCAATCTGAGTGACACCAGTTCCCAACCTGAGTGACACCAGTGCCCACCTGCTCAATCTGAGAAAAAACCAGTGCCCACATGTCTGATCTGACATCAGTGTCCAATCTGAGTGTCACCAGTGTCCCCCTGCCCAGTTTGATGCCACCGGTGCCCCTGCCCCAGCTCCTCAGCCATGCCCAGCCCCAGAGCTGAGCTCATCCCTGGATCAGCACCACGACCCCTCCTCCAGAGCAGCTCCTTGTGTAAAACTCTGAACCTCCACAGACACCCCCAGGGCCACAGCGATGATCCAAACTCAGAACAAAAAAGGGGAAAATGATGAAGATTAAACTTCCCAACTGCTGCTGAGCATTTCACAGAAGTTCCTGGCTACCAAACCAGTATAAAGGGATTTTTACTGGGCAGACTGGAGTAAGCTGAAGTGACAGGAGTGGGAACGAGCTGCTGCTCAATAGGAAGTGACAGTGAGAACACCCAAGGGTTGCTGCTTTACTCACTTACTGTGATTAACAATGTTGTCCACAAAGATTGAAACTTAATTAACATTTTTAAATTGTGCTTTGACATTTTTAGCTGCTCCTATCAAAGCACTTGTGCAGCTGTGTGGGTAAAGCAGAGCTTTAACTGTTTGAAGCCCTCACCCTCTGGAGGCCGATTGTGTTTGACTCCTGACAACAAAACCACCCAAAATCCAGATGGAACCAACGTTCCAAGACCTGCTCCCAGCCCCTGCAGTGATTTGGTGCCTGGGATCAGAGCCCTCCTCCTCAAAACAGGATTAAAACCCTCACAAAACGTTCCATTAACTTTGGTAAAAGAGTTTTGCTCGAATGGGATCTTGGAGCAGAGGATTACAGTAAGCTTGACCCTGGTGAGTTGATAACACCACTATCTTTGGGTGAAAAAAAAAAAAGAAATTCAAGCTTCAGCAAGAACTCTTTGTGCGCTGCTCCCACTGAATTTCCAAAGTGAGATTCCCCATTAAAGCAGAGCAGCAAAGAAGATGGAAAGGGACGGAAATATTTAATTTCCTTGTGAAAGGGAAGGGGCTGCAGAAGAAAACTCAGAATTATTATTATTATTACTATTACTATTATTATTATTATTAATAATAACAATAATAATAATAATTAGAGTAATGAGTTAAATAACTTATGAGTTAAAGAACTCATAATAAAAATAATAATTATTATAATTATTATTATGATAATTATTATTACTATTTTCATTATTATTATTTTCATTAATTTTCATTATTATTTTTATTATTATTATTATTTGCATTGTTTGGGGTGCTGAAATCAGAGTTCCTCAAACATTCCCAGTCTCCCAAGAGTTTATCCTCTTTTCCAGGTCACTCCTTGGCTGTTTCACAGGTTTGATCCAAGGACAATCAATATTTCTCTTTGAATATTAAGAAATAGGACAGAAGGAGTCTGGAAAAAGAAGGAAAAACAATTTTCTGAGAATTATGATTCTGTTAAATCAGTCAAAGAAAAAATATGTGGGAAAGTGGGGAAAGAAGGAAAATTTTTTCCGAGTTCTGGTAGGGAATCCCCATCCCCTTGAAGTCTCCCACACGCACCAGAGAACAGATCTCATCTTTCAAGTGGGAAAACAAAGGATTTAATGAAATTCACTCTGCTGGGCAAGGAAATGTAAATATGTGGAGTTATATAAACACTGCAGCAGGGCAGTGTGGATGTGGCCAGCCAGGGCAGGCTGCAGTGAATAACTCTCCTGAGCTCCACGGAATATTGAACAGCTTCATTTAGGAAATCAGAGCTGCTTCACCTCCTCGGCGTGCACCAGGTGTCAGGACACAATCACACATCAATCCATTCAAATCAACCCCAAACCAGAGCCTCTCGGAGAGAAAACACAATGCAATTAGAAGGAAATGGTCAGCTCAATATTGGCCCAGTAATGAGAACTGCCTCGATGAAATGACTAAATTCATTTAATTAAAAAGCCCATTACGGACCCCGTTCCAAGTGCTGCTCACTGAACTCTTTCATATCAATCTCGTTTGTGTTTGCAGCATGTTTGGGGCATTATGGTGATTTGTGCAAGCAGGTTCTGGAGAACAAAGTCTTGGGGAAGCAGCACTTGGCCCCTCATGAAAGGGTTTTACGAGAGACAAATGTATATTTAGATAAATACGAGCGCTAATGGTTGTTTTCTAAACTACCTGCAGCTCTGGTGCAGGAGTAGGAGGGATGTAGTAATTCCCAACCTGGAGTACAGCTCAACTCCACGTGCAGCAGTTGCTGAATCACCACAAATTTCACTCAGGTGGTGCCACAGTCACATTTTCTGGAAAAATCCTCTTTGCCCAGGATTTTCTCCAGGGAAGCTGAGAAGCCTCAGAGAAAAATTAAAACAATAATTTTCTCATTTGATTCTCCTGTGTTTTGCTGCTTTGGAGATTGTTTATCCAACAGCTGATTGTCTCATTGATTTCTGGGAATTGTTTTGACTTATTGGCCAATCAGGGCCAAGCCAGGTTTGAGGGGCTCAATGCCAGGGTTGAAATATTCAGTTCCAGGGATGAAATACTCAATTCTAGAGCAGAGGTTCTCAATTCCAGGACAGAGGTTGAATTCCAGACCTGAGGGGCTCAATCCCAGGGCTGAAATCTCTCAATTTTGGAGTGGAAATCCTCAATTCCAGGGCTGAAATCTCTCTTCCAGGGCTGAGGGTCTCAATTCCAGGGCTGAGTGTCTCAATTCTAGGGTGTAAATCCTCACTTCTGGAGCTGAAATCCTGAATCCTGGAGCTGAAATCCTCAATTCCAGGGCTGAGTGTCTCAATCCCAGGGCTGAAATATTCAATTCCAGGGCTCATGGGGCTCACTTCCAGGACCAAAATCCTCAATTCCAGGGCTGAAATCCTCAATTCTGGAGCTGAAATCCTGAATCCCAGGGCTGGAAATCCTCAGTTCCGGAGCTGAAATCCTCAATTCCGGGGTTGAAATCCTCAATTCTGGAGCTGAAATCCTGAATTCTGGAGCCGAACTCTCTCTTCCAGGGCTGAGTATCTCAATTCCAGGGCCGAGTGTCTCAGTTGCAGGGCTGACCCTGCTGTTCACATTTCGCCGAGGCCCAGCCGTGCCAGCCCTTGAATTATGGATGTGGTTGCCAAGGTTGAGGCCCGGCGTTTCCAGGGGAGGCCTCGTGCCCCGGCCTCTGGCACCGGAGCTGCTGCTGCTGAGGGCCTGCGGTGCCAGCGGCCTCCATCCCTGCTCCATCCCTGCTCCATCCCTGCTCCATCCCTGCTCCATCCCTGCTCCATCCCTGCTCCATCCCTGCTCCAGCTCCAGGGGAGCCCTCTGGGCATGGAAACCACGGGCTGGCTCTGCTTCCAGACTCCGGAATTCAGAGCTTTGCCTGTGCTTCCAGACTCTGGAATTCACAGGGCTCTGCCTGTGTTTGCACCTCCTGGAATTCACAGAGCCCTGCTGGAATCCACAGGGCTCTGTCTGTGCTTCCAGCCCCTGGAATTCACAGGGCTCTGTCCATATCTTCAGCCTCTGGAATTCACAGGGCTCTGTCTGTGCTTCCAGCCCCTGGAATTCACAGGGCTCTGTCCATATCTTCAGCCTCTGGAATTCACAGGGCTCTGTCCATATCTTCAGCCTCTGGAATTCACAGGGCTCTGTCCATATCTTCAGCCTCTGAAATTCACAGGGCTCTGTCCGTATCTTCAGCCCCTGGAATTCACGGTGTTTGCATCTCCTGGAATTCACAGGGCTCTGTCTGTTCTTCCAGCCTCTGGAATTCACAGGGCTCTGTCTGTGCTTCCAGCCCCTGGAATTCACAGAGCTCTGTCCATATTTCCAATCTTTTGGAATTCACAGAGCTCTGTGTTTGCATCCTCCTGGAATTCAGAGAGCTCTGTTCATGCTTCCACCCTCTGTGATTCACAGAGCTTTGCCTGTGCTTCCTTCTCCTGTAATTTCCAGAGATCTGTCCATGTTTCCAGCCCCTGAAATTCCCAGAACTCTGCCCCATGTTTGCATCCTCCTGGAATTCCCAGAGCTCTGTCCATGCTTCCACCTCCTGGAATTCCCAGAGCTCTGCCCCTGTTTGCACTCTCTGGAATTCCCAGAACTCTGGGAATTTTACAAGGTAGAAAAGAGAAGTTTAATTTTGACTCCAGCATTTATAGATTTCCAAAAGTGACAGTGCCACCTCTCCCATGACACTGGACAAACCAACAGTCCATCAAATTTCTCCTCTTCTATAAAAGAATGCAAAACAATGAGTTATTTACAGAAAGTGTGTGAGAAAATTCATCACAAGAATGTAAACATGAAAAGGTTTAGAAAATCTTAACAAATCAGGGCACACATGTGCTGTGTGTGCCCTGGGAAGTGCCACCTTGTCCCCAGAGGACAGACAGACAATTCAGAGCACTCCTGGAGGTTATTCCAGGCGTTTCCAGCTCTGTGCTCTCTCTGCCACACAACAGGCTGAAAGAACAATGTAATTATCCCCATGAATCAGCAGCGCCTCGTTATGACAATATCAGAGCCTAATGAAAGCAGCTCCTTTCTGTGTCACTGCAGAGCTGCAGCAGGTTTGGAGTTTGGGAGAGAGCAGCTGAGAGATATTCAACATTCTTCTGCTCTCCTTTCCAGAACCAGGAGATAACACTTTGAGCTTCCACTCACAGCAGAAATTAAAAGGCTGGCATTAAATTAACACACTGCAAGGCACACTGCTATTTTGTTCAAATATGCTTTTGAAAAACCCTCCTGGAACTCTGAATTTTTGGCACAAACATGGCCTGGACTAAAGGAGGAGCTGCCCCAAAGCCTCCGTCTGTCACTGAGTCTCCCATTCTGAAATGTTCCATCCTTTAAATCTCGCAGGATTTCAGTTTATGGAAGGAAAATTCTTTATTCTGGAACTTCCCTGGGTTTTGTTTATTCTGGCAGGTGTAAATCCCTGGTGCAAATCTCACATCTCACAGCACTGGTGCAAATCTCACATCACAGGTGAGCAAAGAGCTGGTTTGAGTTCTCCCCCTGCAAACTGAGACATCAACAGGAGAAATTCAGGAAAAATTGAGGAAAACAACCTCACCCCTCCTGTGCAGATGAAATTGAGCTCTGTTTCTGCACATAAATAACATTGTGCTGGATTCCGCCATCAGATTTGCATCACAATTTCACTAAGAGCTGCCACGCAGGCATTAAAGAGTTCTCTTTGCTAATATTGGTTCTTAATTTGTCATTTCTGAGCTGGATTGAGGTTATTCTGCCCCTCACCCTCAATTCCTGGAGCTTAATGCCAGCAGCAACTTTTTCATCCACTTAAGTGATGACATGTTTATTATAAACAGAAATTAATCCCCAGCAAAAACCAGGAGTTGGTGAAGAGTTAAATCAGAAATCACCAGCTCCTGGGAACAACAAACACGGATTTTTTTTCTGGGATTTTTTTCTGAGCTTGCCCAAAAATAAAGCACAAGGCAGGGCTGAAACTGAACCAAGCCTAAGCCTAAATAAATCAACCTGTTGTTTAGAAGATCCAGAGCACAGCCTGTTAATAAATCCATCCCTGACCACACAAAAGGTGCTCTTGAAGCCCAGCATTTTATGATGCTCCAGAATAGAAATGTTTTTCTTTAACAACACCAACAGATTCCACCCTCAACCCGTGATCCTGCCAATAAACAGCTCATTATCAGCCTTGGCCTTATGGCTCATTAATTTTTTAAAAAGAGGGGGAAAGAAAACAAGGGGGATCAGTGGGGTCTGATCCTTCTCCCAGAGCATTTTAGTTATATAAAAATTGGCTTTTTTCTGTTTTCTTAAAAAGCTGTTATGAATTCAAATTTATGCTTTTCTTCATGTAAAATATATAGCTGTTAACTAGCTTTTGGTAAGTATTTATTTTTATGTCCTCCATGAAAAGAAAGCAAATTCACATCATGGGAAGGCTATTTTAAATCTATAATATTAATTAATTAATTAATGACATTATATATAATATTAATAGATAATAGATCATAGATCATATATTATATAATATATAATATATAATATATAATATATAAAATATACACAAAAAATTAAAACATTTAAAAATTAAAAATTAAAATAATGACTGTGTCCCTCTCCATCCCTTTTGTTCACAGGGAAGAGCTCTATTTACACAAAAAATTTAAAACATTTAAAAATTAAAAATTAAAATAATGACTGTGTCCCAGTCCATCCTTTTTGTTCACAGGGAAGAGCTCTATTTACACAAAAAATTTAAAACATTTAAAAATATAAACTTAAAATAATGACTGTGTCCCAGTCCATCCCTTTTGTTCACAGGGAAGAGCTCTATTTACACAAAAAAATTAAAATATTAAAAAATAAAAAAATTAAAATAATGACTGTGTCCCTCTCCATCCCTTTTGTTCACAGGGAAGAGCTCTATTTACACAAAAAATTAAAACATTTAAAAATATAAACTTAAAATAATGACTGTGTCCCTCTCCATCCCTTTTGTTCACAGGGAAGAGCTCTATTTACACAAAAAATTTAAAACATTTAAAAATATAAACTTAAAATAATGACTGTGTCCCAGTCCATCCCTTTTGTTCACAGGGAAGAGCTCTATTTACACAAAAATTTAAAACAATTAAAAATAAAAATTGAAATAATTAAAAATATAAACTTAAAATAATGACTGTGTCCTCCTGAACCTCAAAGCCTGGCGATCCAAGTTCACCATCCATGACCTCCTCCAGCATTTCTGGGATGGCTAAAATTGAGGCCAGCACAAAAAGTGAGGGGAAAAGTTTAAAACCCATCCCAAACTGTGGTTGCTGACATTCTGGTCAGAGGGAGACAACCAGATAAACTAAACTTTCCCACACCCAAATCCCTCCATCTTGGCTTCTGAACCCCCATTCTAAAACCCCCAAAATTCTACTTTTTCACCCAAAATTCACTATCATTCTACTTAAACTCTCATGGCTTGTAAATCTTCATTTGTCACCTGGGGCATCCAGGACATTTGTGACCTGCTGGGATCCACTGGATTTTGTGTGAGCTCCACTGTTGCAATGTCTGTTTATAAATCTGGGAGAAAAATGCATTTTCCTGAGCTGCAGCTATGGCAACGAGAGGCTGCATATTGAGCTGGGTTGCAGGGGGTGATAGCCAAAGGATTTGGGTTGTTTTGTTTTTTTTTTTTTTTGTTAATTTGTGAAATAATTTATTGGAAAATCCAGCACAATTAGAAGCGCTGGCCACAGTATGGATGGGTTTCATATTCTGCAATGTTGTCTGATAAAAACTCAATTTTTTTGCTTTGTTTCTCAGAGCTTCTGTTTTATTGAAAACATGAAAATAAGAACCCCAAACTGACTCACCCCAAACTTGAAATTCTGAACTTTTGTTCAGCAAGACGTCTGAAAATCTGGGATTTTACAATTGGCCCTAAAGTTTCCAATTCTTCCAGAAATGAGACACTTGGAGTTTGGAATTTGGGGATATCTGTAACTGTCAATTCTTTTGACACCCTTGTGTGTCAGCTGCTCCCGAATTACAGCAAAGAGGGGTATAAAAATTTAGGCCTTAAACCTGTGCTTTTAATAAATACAGCTCTGAAAATGGCTATTTTGGGACTAAATATTTGAAATATCCAACTGCTGGCACCAATGTTTCAATTAAGCACATCCCTGGTATCGCCTGCTCACATATTCTCAGGGTGTTGTCATCTGAATTTATCACTTTATGGGGAAACCAGTCATTTTTGTGCTGCTTTAAGAGATAAATTAAATCATCGCCACAAATTAGGAGTAGGTGTTTTTTGGCCAAGGAGGGACATTTGATGTTTGCGGCTAAAATCAAATCAATCCATGCCGCAATGTGGTTTTGTTTTGTTTTGTTTTTTTAGGCAAGGAAAACAGCCCTGCTTTTGTTGTGAAATACTTTGAGATTCATCAGGGAAAGGTGGATGTTATTGGCAATGCCCAGCTGGATCCCGAATCCGTGTGCGTCTCCTGCAGGTCCAAGAAGCCATAAAATAATTGAGGAACCATCTGCACACAAACGACCAAATAATGGACTCCGAACCCTTGAATTTTCCTTTGATTTCCTCCCAAAACTCCTGCAAAAAGCGCAACCTTTCCCTCCTGGTGTCAGGCCTCTCCCCCAGCCTGTGTTTGCCCTCAGAGCTGTTGCCACAGCTGCTGGGAACGTGCTCATCAAAGGAGCAGCTCGTCTAAATTATTAAGGAAACAGCACAATTGATGTTCCTCTAATTCACAGAATTCCCCATCCGAGCCTTGAAATCAATTATGGAAAGCATCAGGCTCCTCTGCCTGCCTTTGGAGCAGTTTCAAGATCCGCTGTTTTATCCTCATTTGTTCCAACCTCATAATTGGCCGTTGGTTTTGATGAGGCGCTTGAGCTCTGCTTCTCTTTGCAGGGGATTCCGCCCCTTCCCCTCACTTTTTATTGCAGCTGAGTTGGTTATTTCCAACCTATTTCCTGTAATTTCCCCCCCATAAATCCCTTTCCCCCTTTTACTCCAGGATTTAGGGACTATTCTTCATTAGGGTTCTTATCCTGCTTACAAAGTTCGCGTTGGAAGCTCAACCAAACCTGGAGGTTCTCAACTGCTGGGTTGTTGGATTTTGGGCAGGATTCCTCATTCCTTTCACCAAATTACCACAATCCTTGGAATTCTCTGCAAAATGATCACTTTTCTTTGAAATTAAGGAGTTTGTCTGGAATTAATTCAGTGTCTTAAATTGCCATCTCATCACTGAGAGCTCCACGCCCTTGTTCCACCTGGATGTCAGGACAAAAAGAGGCTGGGCTGAAAACCAGGCTCCAAAATTTTGGGATCACCTGGGAATGTTTTTCCCTCTCTTGGTTTCTGCCCCTCGTTGGACAAAAATGACATTTTAAATGCCATAAGAAAGGTGTGTTTTAAAAGCATCCCACCATACAAAGCTCAAAGTGCTGTGACACTGAAATGCGGCTGAATGTCCCTGATTTCACTGTTTCACTGGAGGGGGCAGAATCTGGATTTTATGCAAAGGAAAGGATTTTATGAAAAATCCTTTCCTTAGGATTTTTTTCCTCCTGAGAAGCTGAGAGGCCTCAGGAACAAAATGTAAACAATGGTTATCTGCTGCTGTGGAATGCAACAGGTGCATCTGGGATTGGCCCATGTTGATTGTTTCTAATTAATGGCCAATCACAGCCCAGCTGTCCAAGCCACAAGCCTTTGTTATCATTCCTTCTTTTTCTATTCTTAGCTGACCTTCAGATGAAATCCTTTCTTCTCTTCTTTTAGTATAGTTTTAATGTAATATATATCATAAAATAATAAATCAGCCTTCTGAAACATGGAGTCAGATCGTCGTCTCTTCCCTCATCCTCAGACCCCTGTGAACACCATCACAAAAATCCACCAGGGATCAGGCAGGAGCTGTCCTGTGTTTGACTATTAATCCTGATAGAAAGGATTGGTAAATAATGAATTTTGACAACACCAGGCAGAGCCTTTCCTGACTTTTCCCTCGAATCCCTGGCTCTAAGGACAGCAAATCACCTCTGCCCATCTCCCCAGCCCCATCCAACCCCCATTTCCATCCCTCTGCCTGGAAAGATTTGTATTAGAGCAATGAGCAGTGCAAGCAATGCCCTTTTTTTAGCACAGAAAACAACCCAGATGAACCTCCTGAACCCTGACAGCACCCTGGGGCTTTCACCACTTGCCCTGCAAAACGTTTCCTTTCAGCCTGGATGAGCTCCACGAGTCCCACAAGGGGCCCCGAGTCCGGCATCTGCTTGACCTGGCTGCCTCCATCTGCCAGGTATTTAAGCATGAACTTCAAACTAAACCCTGGGGGATGTTTGGTGCATGCTGAGGAACTCGCTCAGTGACCAGAACTCTGCCCACACCACAACTCTCCGTTCCAAACCAATTAAATCCGTCAGATTTCGGTGGGGCGGATGAATTGCGCCAAGGAGCGGAAGAGAGGAGGGAAGGGCGGGTGTGGAGGGTGTGGAAAAAGTGATGTTAGAACACAAAACTGGGCTTGTGTGGTGAATTTCACCAAAAAGCAGAAGAAAGGAGGGAGGGGAAGGTTTGGAGGGTGTTTTGGGTCTGAAGGTGTGGAAAAGTTGAGGTTAGGACCCAAAACTGGGCTCGTGCGGTGAATCTCACCAAGAAGTAGAAGAAAGGAGGGAAGGGCAGCTTTGGAGGGTTTATTGGGTCTGTAGGTGTGGAAAAAGTGAGGTTAGAGCCCAAAACTGTGCCTGTGTTGAGGTTAGAGCCCAAAACTGTGAATTTCACCAAGGAGCAGAAGAAAGGAAGGAAGGGCAGCTTTGGAGGGTGTGGAAAAGTTGAGGTTCGAGCCTAAAACTGTGCTTGTGTTGAGGTTAGAGCCCAAAACTGGGCTCGTGTGGTGCTGACGGAGCTGGAGTTTGGCATGGATATTGTTTAACTTCCCTAAAAACCAGCCCTAAAAACTTCCCTACAAACCATTCCCAGCTGCTGCTGGGAATGAATTCTGGCCGCTGGGATCAGGGCAGGTTTAAAGTCATTATCACTCAGGCAGAAAGTCCATTATCCATTCAGCCATTTGGGCCTCCTCTCCTTTTTTTTTTCCTTTCTTTTCCCCTTCCCTGCACATCAGCTGACGGTATTGACTCATCCTCCTGCAAAAAATAAACATTCTTGGATGTTGAAAGAATATTTGAAATCAATTCTTGACTCACTGCAGAAATCCAGGTCTTTGGGCTCGTTTGGCTCCTTCCTGAACTGGAAGGCAGAGCTCTCGTTAGAGACAAATTACTCCCATAAATAAAACAAATCCCTGAGACCCTGCGAGGTCCCACAGAGGGATTTTCCTTTGGAATGGTCAAAGCACTGGACAAGAAAAGCCAATATTGGGTTATTTTGTCAAGGATTTCGCACGGCAGCTTCCTGAAAAAAAAGCAGGGAGGAATTGCAGTGGCACAGGCAGGAACAGGGAATGGGTTTATCTGAGGAGAAAGCGGGGTGTGAAATATAAATCCTGAGCTGCTCCTCGACCTTTACACCTGTTTGGAGACCCAGAATTACACGGCTGAGATGTCCAGCTTTGTGCTGCAATCCACACAGGGGTTTGGAAATTGGGGTGAATTCAGCAAAACAGCCAAAAAAAAAGAGTGGTAGGCTTGGAATAAACCACCTTGAGAACGAGATTTTAAATCCTCAGTCTATTTATGCCACTGCAAAGGAGTGAGCAGCTTATCCTGTGTACATAACTCCTGAGGAAGCAAATAGTAGCAAAGAGAGTTTTAAAACCCAAATTTGAAAAAAAGTTTCAAGTATCCAAAGGAGCAGCAGCCAGGCATGAAATCCCAGAGAGGCAAAAAAGGAGGAGTCAGCATGAATTCCATTATTTATGCAGAGCAGATTTTTTGTGCTGAGGGAAGGGGAGGCACCTTTGTTTTCTGGGTGCCCCAATCAAACCTGAATGGCTTAATTAATTAAATTAATTAATTTGACACAAATGAGGGAAAGCTGACACACCTTTCAAGCAGGTTTTTTTCTATCCCAGCAGGTGTTTTTAAAACTTTGAATGGATCTCTGTCCACTGTAGCCTGATGGAGTGATCACCCCAGTGGAATGGGAACCCATTTTCTGTCTCATTTGATTCCCACTGCCAGAGGGCAGCGATGGGTGGGATATTGGGAAGGAATTCCTGGTTTGAGGGTGGAGAGGGGCTGGGATGGAATTCCCAGAGCAGCTGTGAATCCCTGGAAGTGCCCAAGACCAGGCTGGAGCAACCTGAATCTGTGGAAATTGTGGGACCCATGGTGGGGCTGGATGGGCTTTGAGGTCTCCTCCACCCCAAATCATTCCACAGTTCCATGTTTAGATGAGATTTTGGGAATAAATTCTCACCTCAGGGTGAGGAGGGGTTGGGATGGAATTCCCAGAGGAGCTGCGGATCCCTGGAAGTGTCCAAGGCCAGATTGGAGCCACTTGGGAAAATGGGAGGTGTGGGACTGGATGGGCTTTGAGGTCTCCTCCAACCCAAATCATTCCAGGATTCCATGGGCAGGTTTGGATGGAATTTTGGGAAGAAATATTGGGAGAGGGGCTGGGATGGAATTCCCAGAGGAGCTGTGGCTGCCCCTGGATCCTTGGCAGTGCCCAAGGCCAGGTTGGAGCACCCTGGGACAGTGGGAGGTGTCCCTGCCCATGGCAGGGGTGGCCCTGGGTGACTTTTAGGGCCCCTTCCAACACAAATCATTCCAGAATTCCAACAATTGCCCAGACTGGAGAACCTCTGTGTCCCATTTGGGTCTGGATCCCTGGCAGTGCCCCGAGGCCCGGTTGGATCCACATGGAACAGTGGGAGGTGGCACTGGGTGAGTTTAAGGTCCCTTCCAACACAAATAATTCCGAAATTTTAATAATTTCCCAGCCTGGAGAACCTCTGTGTCCCATTTGGATCTCCCTGAGCCCCCTGGTCCCCCTGGCTGTGGTTTGGGGCCCCTTGCTCTTTGCTCCCCTCCTTTCCCACCCTCAGAGGAGCAGAGGAAATCCCACTTGTCCTCTTTGCCCTCTGCAGGAGCCATCAGCCAGTAAATTCCAGCGCAAAGGATCCTTTTCATTTGCAGTTCTATTAGTGGAAGGCACGGTTAACAATTCCAATCCAGGATAATTGTGGGAGCTGATTGCCAGCCATCCTCCCGGTGTTGACTCACAGGGCACAACGAGGGAGAGTGAGAAAGAGAAGCTAAAATTACAGCCCGAGCTCTCTGGGGAATATTAATGTAATAGTTTTAACATGATCCCGCTCACATTTCAGCAAGGAATGTTAATAACCAGGAGGCCAAAGTTCTGATAATTTTTTTTTTTTTTTTTTGCCGCTTTCCTCTTTCTTTGGAATAATTGGGACACAATGCTCGCTCTGCAAACTTGTACAGATGGGAATGGTTTTGCCTTATTTTTTTTGTAAATTTTTTTATTATTCAGGTGCAGCCTGTACTTGTGGGGATGTGCACTGTGGAATGTTAATCTTGTTGGCTGAAATATTGACGTGTGCCGAGCCTCGCAGGCTCCTCACAGCCAGGGATCCTTCCCTGCGGAACACATTGCCATGAAATCCCTGGGATGGCTCCCAGCAGCTCCTTGGCCGTGCAGAGTGGGGTGGTTTGGGGTGTGAAAAATGCCTGTTTTATGATTGGCTATTCGCAAATATTAAAATTAATATTATATGTGTTGTGTTAGAAAGTGATGCTGTATTAATTCCCTTAAGTAGTGTGTTAAATTTAGTTTTAGGTTATAAAAAAATGTTAAAATAGAAATTATGCTATGTAAGATACTTTTTTCCTAAAGAAAGGACTCACAGGGAGATAGCAGCCGCAGGACACCTAAATCTTTCAGAGAAAAAGAATTTATTGCTCCATTATCAGGAGAAACGAACTTCTTGCCTTGCTCAACCCTGAAGATGCTTCAGGATTCAGAGGAAGAAGTTGACACTGCCCAGACAGAATCCTGTGTTTGAATGGAATTTATGCATCATGGATGAAATGTATGAATATGCAACAGGCTGTTGTTTTTAAGGGTTAATCCTCTGTTAACGTGGGTCCTTTTTCGGGCTTATTTTGCCCAGAAAGAGGCACTTGGATGTCCCTAACTCTTTTTTTTTATTGTCTCATATTGTCCTAATCCAAATTGTCCAAATTATTATTACTCTAATTATATTGCTATTTTTATAACCATTTTATTACTATTAAACATTTAAAATTTTAAAACCAAGTGATTGAGGTTAATTCAAATATACAATTCTCATGGTGGCCCCAGTCAAGGCTCTGGGCCCTGCCCTGGCACCAAGCACAAACCCCTTGATGCCTTTGCTCTTCCAAACCTTTTTATTCAGAATTCTTCTTCTACAATCCCCTGCTCCTCCCCGTGTTTCCCTAAATTTAAGCAAACCGAAATCCAAACCCGAAATGCTTTTCATTCTCATCAAAACTTTTCAGCAGAGAGAGGAAAAATAACTTCCTTTTCCCCCCCCACCCTCGTTTCATTTTCTGCTAGGCTCTCATCAACATTCCACACGCTAAACTCCTTTGAAAATCCAGGGTGGAATTATAAGATTTAAAACACGCAAGCCCCCTTTGCTTTCA